>NC_071530.1:94806895-95026895 GCF_026979565.1 Vidua chalybeata
CAACAGAAGAAAAAAAAAAAAACCAAAAAACGAAAAACAACACACACACACAAAAAATTTGCCAAAACCAAGAAAAACCCCGGAGAGTGTGTGCAGAGAGGGAGGGGGGGAGGAAGAAAAGACATTCACTGAGTGGGACAGATTAACGTGAACTGTCCCCCCCCCTCTAAACTCCTGGGAGAGAAAGAGATCCACTCTCCCTCTCTTCTCTTTTCACTGAAATATAACACACATTCGGATCCCAGGGCTCTCAGACAGTCTCAACTGATAGACAGACACATCGAGCTGCTTTTCCTGCTTCAGTTTGTTACTCCTCCTCCTCTTGCCCACGTCACCCTGACAATTACAAATAGGTCTCACACAAACCCATACCTGTCAATCTTTTTAATTGCTTTGTTTTCATTTTTCCCCTTTCCCAGAGCTAAACAATATGACAAAAAAAAAAGTCTTAATACAGCACGGCATAAAAGATTCCTCATGTGAGACACGCGTTGAGGGGGTTGTTATTATAATCCACTTGCTGAAGTGCTGTGCAAGACGCATGTGCTGATTTAACTTCAGCAAAGGTCTTCTTCCAGCAAACTTAAAAAGAGAAAGAAAAAAAAAAGAGGCAGGCAGGAGATGATACTTCGCCGTGGCACACGTCTACCCAGCATTGAATTAAAAATGATTTATGGGAGATTACAGTTCATCCTTACTTTAAAATACCAACAGATTGCAGAGCGAGAACTGCAGCATATGAAACATACTGCTAATACATTTTGCACAGTATGTGTCTGGGGATTTATATAATGTTAGCTGCGAGAACAGAAGGGTTCTTCCCTTTTATTTTTTTTTTTTTTTTTAAGACAAGAAAGCAAATAAAAACTACCCAGCTGATTCCTAAAGGAAAGCACTTGGAACTGCAGTTTTGTTCTTTTTCGGGCAGAAGGGGATTTTCTTTCTTCTTATTACCGCATAATTAAGCGTCGAGCTGTTTATATTGGTAGGATGGAGTTAATTCCGGGAACTACACGCGACATCAATGCAACATCTCTATTATGTTGCCTTTCTCTACGCAATTGTACCAAGTTGGGATTGGCGGCTCTATCATAACATTGACTTCGGTCCCTTGACCCAGTTGATTCTCTGCGCAGGTTCCCTCACCCAAACGTAACCTACAGCGAGAAATGACTAAATTTCTTTTTTTTTTTTTTTTTTTTTTTTTTTTTTTTTTTTAGAAGAAAGAAAGAAGCAAGAGGGGAAAGGGAGAGTAAGATTTTCTGACAGTATCAGGGATCAACCCCTACGACCCAAGCAAACTGACAGCAGCCTGTTACCCTTCCCCTCCCGGCAGGACGGCGACGGCGGGAAGAGCTTCGCCCGTTTAAATCCCCTCCCGCGGCAGGCGCGGAGCCGCCGCCGCCGTCTCGGGGTTGATTCGTAGCACCTTGCGAGGAAGTGAAACGTTTCGCACGGAAGGGGCGGAGCGTCCGCCCGCGGGCAGCGGCTCCTCGGCGGCGGCTAATAACAACATTAGGAGATTAGCTGCAACTTCTCCCCACTTCTCTCTAACCTTTCCGGGCCGATAATTTACCGTGCTTTCTTTCTACTCTTTTTTTTTTTTTTTTAAATTTCTCCTTTTTTTTTTTTTTTCCTGGGTTGGGAGATACCCTCTTTTTGTAAACTAAAGAACGGGGCGGGGGGGGGTAATCCGAGGCGTTTCTCTGTCTGTCTCTCCCCCCTCTCCCCCTCCCCTGTTTTTAAACCCCTTAGTCAGAGGCAGGGTGCAAACTAAAAGCCACCACCACCATCTCCTTTAGGAGATACTCCGGCCCGCCGCACACCTGCCTCCCTGGCAAGGCAGAGCAGGCAGGCAGGGGCAGGCGCTGGCGGGACGGACCGCCGCGGGAGCGGGCCGGCCTCGCCCCTCGGTAGTGCCCTTGGCGGCAGAAGACGAGCGGCTGCTGCAGGGGGACCGTCTTGCCGCTGTTCCTCCGGTGGCGTCTCCGTGCGGCGGAGGGGCCGGCTGGGAGGGGAGGGAGAACCTGCTGCACGGGGGCTCTGTTTACGTACACACATAGCTGCGAGCGGGGAGTTTCTCCTGCCGGCGCGTCCTGCGAGCTGCCTGGAGAATCCCGAGTCGGAGCTCTGCCGAGTGGGGCGGGAGAGGAGAGCCGAGGCAGGGCATGAGTTTTAGCGCGAAAAGCGGCGCTTCGCTGAGTTCCCGGGCAGCGCGGTGGTGGTGGCGGCAGCAGCCGTCCTGTGCCGCGGCGGCTCCTGCCTGGTCCTGCTTCGGTGGCAGCTGGTCGCGGCCCATCCTGGACATGTCCTACTCCCGTCACTTTTTGGATTTCCAGGGCTCGTCCATCCCCAGCTCCATGAAGAAGCTGGTGGTGACTAAGCTGAGCCAAAACTTCAGGGAAGCGGTGACCCTGCAGCAGGACTCGCCCGTGCCGCTCCCGGGAGACGGAGACCTCCTGGTCAGGAACAGGTGAGCCCCCGTCCGCCCCCCCGCGCCCCGGCCCCGCGGCCCCCGCCGACTCCTGGCGCCTTGTGGCCTGCTCTCTCCCACATGCTCCCTCACTTCGGAGACCGGCTCCAAAGTTGTACCAGCCGCCATCTGGCGACTGTTAATTTCATTTTATTGTTGTTGTTTTGAACGGCTGGTGCTACGGCTCTGTCACCCTATCCACGCGTGTGGGGGTGACACTTCCTTCTCGTGTGGCGGGGCTGTGTGTGTTTGTCTGTCTGTGCGCGCCTCTCCCGGCGTGCGCCTGCCCGAAGGAAGAGAAACACCCCAGGGCCTCTGTGCCAAAGGGGGGGGAGGGGGCGGGGAAGAGGCGAGTTGTACGTTCGGTGAGTGCCAGGAGGGAGTGAGACGGAGGGAAGCGCTCGCAGGGCCCCTCCCTGGGGCCTGCCCGGGCTCGTTACACGCACGTAGTGCCCGGGGCATGAGCGTGTCCCCGGCGCACCCGGTGTGCGGGCGGGCCTGGCCCGGCCGCTGTCTCCTCGGCGCGGCCCCGCTGCCCTTTACGCCGTTCTCCGGCCTCGCCCCCGCGCAGCCGTGACTCACCGGGGAGGCCGCGGCCGGGCCCGCCGCCCGGGCAGCCCCGGCACCACCCCCAGCTCTGCGCGCCAAGCGCGGGCGGCGCGGAGGGGGCAGGGCAGCCCTCGGCCTCCCTCGCAGGACGTGGGCCCGCAGTTATTGGTGGCTCTTAGAGAGGAGTCGGGTCGGGCGAAGAGTGAGGAGGTGACATTTTGCTTAGCATAATACACCGTAAATCCCACGTTCCGGCGCGGTGACCAGCTCGCCGTGAAATGAAGACTCCGAGGATAAAACGTGCCTCCCCCCACAGCTGTCTCCATAAAACCTGTTTGTTCTCGGTGGTTCCTTCCTAGACGCCGTCCTTCCTTGCGCTAAAACTAAATCTTTTGAAGTTCAGAGGTTTCTCTGCCCACGAAGGGAAGCTGAAACTCCGGGAACTTTGGAGCAGACTGCATGGCTGGCACGGGAGAGAGCAGTGCTCTCAGGTTCTTGTCAAGCAAGGAAATCGTAGTAACACATAGTTTGCCATGTTCGCCGTGGGAGCCTAAAGATATTAAGCAGCACGAAGTTGGCTTGAGAACAATGCTGTGAGGTCTGTTAAAGCGGTGTGTGTGACTGTGCGTATGTGTGACATGTATGTGTCCATATGTAACACACAAATATAGGGTGAAGAAGGGATAAGGAGGAAGAACAGGGATTCTTACAGGAGCTGACGAGAAAGCTGCTGTGACACTTTAATTCGACGCTGACATCCCCCACTAGGATTTCTGAGACCAAAATTCCCTCCAAACCTCAGAAGTCTTAAGACACTGTGTTGCTGCATCCACTAATGACTGAAACAGTGATGGTGTGCAACAGCCATCCGTCTGGAGTTAAATTCCTTTCTGTGGAAGAGGTCCAAAGACTTGAGATACAAGTAGCAAGTGTTCTACCTGGGTGATACAAGGCAGAGCGACATCCTTGTTTCTCAACTCCCCTCCCTCCCACACATGCACTTGCAGTCTTTCCCATCCCACTCGCCCGCCTGCCCTCCTGTAAATTTTTAGAATTTATTCTTTTTTTTTTTTTTTTTAACAGCTTCCAGTGTAACTCTTCCCTTCTTCCTCTTCTCCCTCCTTTTGCTGACTGGGGTCCCTGGGTGCTCGTGGGACATGCACAGTCATGGTAAAAGGGCTTCTACCGCACTAAAGGCAGGAGCTGGTCCACAGATTCAGGCAGGCAGTTGCTGGGCTTTAACACATCAGCCTGTTACACACGTGTTCCTCTACTGGTACACAGGCGTGTGTTGGGATGAAGGGGAGGAAGAGGTGAGTGATGAAGTTTAGATGTAGAGTTCATGTATTTTGTATTACTTGTGGCATTTCTTCTCTCTTTAATGTTTTTTTTTTTCTGAAGAATACCACAGAAAACACAGAATTATGTTACTGTAAAACACTCACTGTGTACAAGCTGCAGCATGAAGCAAGTTCTGAATGTTTTCCCCTTTCTCTGTCACTCTGGGGAAGGACTATCCCATCCCGAAAGGATAAGTCCCTGACTATTTAGTTTTTAAAAAAAAAACAACCAACCAAGTTCAAATACGATTATACATTTTCTTATAGGTAGAAGCATACAATTGAAAACAAAACAATGAAAGACTGGGGTTCCAAGAGGGCATTTACAGATTTGTTCATTTTAGTACCAGTCACGCCCATGAATAGTATTAATTGCTTTGAGCTTTTCATGCAAAACAATCGTCATTCACCACAGTAAAATCTGGTTTGGGATTTATGGGAATAGGAAATTAAAATCTGTGTGTGGATAGATATTTTAAAATGAGATGCAGTTAGGTGAAACTTTCTTCTGATTTAGAGAGCTAGGTCAGCAACTCTTATTTCTACTTTTTTATACAGAAAAAAATAACCCATCTTTTACTCAAAAAATCCTTCAAAATTAGAAATTAATTTAACCTATTTTTTTTTACTTTGATTCTGTGTAGGAGAGAAAAGGGAGGGGAAAAGGTGATAAATCCTTAGTGAAGCCATTTAAGTTTCGTATGTCTGTTTGTCCTGTTTTCTGTGGGGGAAAAGAGGGGAGGGTGTGAAAGCAAGGGTTTTCCATTTCATTGCAGGAGAAGGGCCCAAGGCTGTGAAGGTTTGGTCTTTCTTAAAGTTGTTGGGGGATTTTCGAGATTTTCTTGATGAAGTGACACATTTCATTGCCAAAATACCTGTAAGAATTTACTTTTGGGCTGGAAAATGGGAACAAAGTTTATAGAAAAGGGAGTAAGAGGGGTTGAGAAAGTTTCTTTTTTCGAGCTAGGGGACTAAAGGTATCACAGTGGGAAAAGTGGAGGGCTATTCCTGCTGGGTGTTTGGTCTAAATAATGGGTTTTTTTGCGTAGTGCTGTTTTGGATGACTTTGTTTTGTCTGTGTTTAAGACTGTAATGCTGGTTTTCGGTGTCTCACTCTTTGTTGTGGTACACAAAACAGCATTTCTTCCCCTCGGCAGCGTGCTCCTGTTTTCTATAATAAACAGTACGAGGGGTTTCAACACTGTTGAGTATAAATAAAATGGGTGACTCAATGTGCATAATTATTTCGAGAAAAGCCAGTCTCAGGCTTTTTTCACACCCTGCCTCAGGTTTGCATCTTGAAATGTAAGGAGCAAAACTCAACTAGAAACTTCTAAATTAACGGACAGAGTTAAAGTAAGAAAGTGAATGAAAGCAACATAAAAGATCTGGAAGGTGTCTTAAAACCCACTAGCACCCCAAGTAATTGTTTCTTCTGTGCTCTCTACTTTCCTCAGTCTCAGAAGTTAGTAAACTGATCTTCAACTTGTAATTCGTACTTTTTTCTACTTTTAAAAGCAAAATAATCTGTGAAACTGCACGCACATCCTACCACCCCACTTCTGTCAGCTGGAATGACAAGGCAAATTAGACATTATGTTTTAATCCAGACGGTGCGTATGATCGTTTTAATGTGCAAGGAATCTAAGACTAAACAATCTTATTTAAAAAAAGAAAAAAAAGGGGGGGGGGTGGGGGAAGAAGCCCGTACAATGCGACCAGGAGTTAAGAGTTTGCACACAATAAAACGGAGGTTTAAAAAAACAATAGGGCGTGAGGGATAGACGGCAGGCTGCGCTGATTAATAGTGATGAACCCAGAAGCCCAGGGAGGATCATTTCCCGTGGCACAGCCGCCCCGCAGAGACGGGGAGGGAGCGGCTGTGTGAACACGCGTGTCTGTGTGTGTGTATGTACGGATGAGTGTGCGGGGGGCGGGTGGGCGCCAGCCCCGCGGAGAGCCCACATCCCCTGCCCGGCGCGGCGGGGAGCGGCCGGGCAGCGCCAAGTTGCGCCGCGGCCCCGCAGCCGCACGCACAAGTTGCGGTGCGGCCCGGGCGGGGAAGGGTTCGCATCCTCTCCAGCTGCAGAACAAAAGCAGCGGTGTGTGTGCTGGAGCCCTGCTCGGCAGGCGCCTGGCCCCCCGCAAGACTTGCCCCTTCCCCGCACGCAAAGTTTTTGTCCTTAGAGTGTTTGTTGTTCTACCTGCCTTTGTGCTCCGGCCGCCGCCGTGCAGCGCCGAGAAGGGGAAGGTCTTAAAAGCAGGGGGGGCTTGTTCTCCTGTCGCTGCGCTGCCTGCCCGTGTCAGGGTGCGCTGCCCCGGCCGCGGGCACGGCTGCTCCGCGTCCTGCCAAGGCAGAGGCGCGCCGGGAGCGTGAGGAGGGAGGCTGAGCCCGGCGGGGAGCCGGGACCTCCCTTGCGGGTTGGGGCCGGGGGCACAGCGGGCGCCCCGGGCTGCCCTCGCGGCTACCGAGGGCACGGCTAGACGAAGCCGTGAGGCCGGTGAGGGGGCGAGCACAACTCCCCACCGGGCTCTCACCCTTCGCTCCCCTCCCCAGAAGTTGGGGTGTAAGAGCGGGAGGAGGCTGGTGCAGCGCCGGCACGTCTCGCCTGGCGCCCGAGGGACGCGGTCTGCCTCGGAAGCTGCAACTCCGTTACCAATTTTTATACATCTTTTAGCAGTCTTGTACGGGAGTCACCGCAGAGCGGGATAATAGAAATTTTTTTGTATCCGCGGACAAGACGTAGGCATTTTTTGTTGCGGCGGAGCGGCGAGTTAAAGGCAGGATAACCGAGAGCTACAGTCACTTTTACCTATTTTATGTATGGATATGTTTACGCTTACGTGTCTTTTTATACATAACATTGGTGAAAGTTTGAAGCTCCCCATGCTGTAAAGAATGAAGAATATCAAAAGGAGCAAAGCGGTTTTAGTTCTCCTCACTCTGTGTGCAAGCAATTTAAAACAACACACATATAGGAGTTGAGCTTGTTGCTAACTGCAACAATGAAAAGTGCACTGTTTGCCTACTTCTGCAGCTTTTGCGTGGTGTCAAGTACACCTTTTAGGTTGTCACATCCGTACATAGTAACAGTCCTGGCATTTGCTGTTTCATGTGTTTCTTTTTTACATTTTTCAGTTAGCAGAACCTTCCCCAGTCTCTCTTCTCTTGCCTGTGTAAAGATAGTTACTTAAGAAAAAAAAAATCTTTGCATTTTAGCTAGATCATAACTTTGTTTTAGGCATTATCTCTTAGCGCTTAATCAAGTTGTGAGAATGTCTTTATCTTTCTCTAAAAAAAAAATTGCCATCCGTTTTCACCTGTTAGAGGTCAGTAGGACTTGATATTCAGTTTTGCAATTTTACTCCTTCTCTGCAAGGTTGTTTTGATGTGTTGCAAGTAATTTATATAAAGAAAAATATTTTAACATTGACATTAGCTACATCAAAAGGCAAATTTGCTGTAGTGACTCCATCAATTAAAAAGTACTTGCCTACAGTAACATGACCTTGCAAATGACATCGATAGTTAATATGATCATTAGTCATTAACAGTATTATTATATTCAAAATATAAATTTGTTGCCAGAATCCACTATTTACTGCTCTGCATGTTTCATTCTTCTGTGTTTTCAAATCTTGTATGAAGCGGTCGGTTAATTTTCATGCTTTAATCTTTTACAGATTTATTTTCAGCTTGTTTAGCTTGGTCAAGTGGACCTAAGGAAAATATAAGGGGTTTTGTTTTGTTTTGGTTTGGTTTTACTTTTTACAGCTTCTTGTTGTTTCTTTTTGTTTAGAAAATTTGTCTGTAATTCTAGAATAACAGAATGGAAACTATGGAAGTCTGATGAAAGTAATCTTTGGGGCGCACTCGTTATTCAAATATACAGACAATCAGAACTAATCTTGTACTTATCCCACAAATTTGAATATAAGGTTTCTCATACAATGAAAACTTGGTAAGGAGTAAATCTCGTTAAAACATTTTTGTTTTCTTCTAGATTTGTCGGCATCAATGCATCTGATATAAACTACTCAGCTGGTCGATATGACGCCTCAGTTAAACCCCCCTTTGATATAGGCTTTGAAGGTGTCGGTGAAGTGGTAGCGTTAGGACTCAGTGCTAGTGCAGATTACACGGTGGGTCAAGCTGTGGCCTACGTGAAAGCAGGTTCCTTTGCTGAATACACAGTTGTGCCAGCCAGACAAGCAGTCCCTCTACCCTCAGTGAAACCTGAGTTTCTCACTTTAATGGTAAGTGGCGCAACTGCATACCTCAGTTTGAAAGAGCTGGGAGACCTGTCTGAAGGCAAGAAGGTTCTGGTGACAGCAGCAGCTGGAGGAACAGGCCAGTTCGCTGTGCAGCTTGCAAAAAAGGCAAAATGCCATGTAATTGGAACCTGCTCCAGTGATGAAAAGGGTGGCTTTCTGAAATCCATTGGCTGTGACCATACCATCAACTATAAAACTGAAAATGTCGAATCTGTGCTTAGGAAGGACTACCCCGAAGGTGTGGATGTGGTGTATGAATCTGTTGGAGGAAAGATGTTTGACTTGGCTCTCAATGCCTTGGCTATCAAAGGGCGCCTGATAGTTATTGGGTTTATCGCTGGCTACCAAAACCCCACTGGCCTCCCGCCTATTAAAACAGAGTTATTGCCAGCAAAACTATTGAAGAAGTCTGCTAGTGTCCAGGGTTTCTTCTTGAACCATTACCTTTCTGACTACAAAATGGCTCTGCAGCATTTGCTCAAGATGTATGAAAGAGGAGACCTGGTTTGTGAGGTGGACTTTGGAGACATGTCTCCTGAGGGCAAGTTCACTGGCCTGGAATCTGTATTCCGTGCTGTAGATTACATGTACATGGGAAAAAACATTGGAAAAATTGTAGTTGAATTACCTCACTCTGTCAACAGTAAGCTGTAAAAACAGAACAATGATATAAATCAGAAGAGAGAAAATGGGCACTTTATGTCTCAGATTTACTAGAAACAATTTCTTTTTTAAGCTTAGTAGTGGATATTATATTAAAAAACAGCATTAAAGTGTTAATAAAAAGGGATGAGTTTGTTGGGGGATTTGTTTGTTTTTATTTTCATAAAAGTGTTTAAATCAGTGGCTGTAGCAGGGACATAATGGGCCTGTGTTTGATACTGTCACTTAGGTTAGCATGAGACAAGAACATTGTTCTTGACAGAATAACTCTTGATGCAGAGGCAGATTTAGTCTGTCAGCCTGATTTGATAAGACTTCATCTGTAGTTCAGCTCAGAAAAAAAAATCTTTCAGCAATTTTGATTCTCTGATTTAAAAATAAAATTGTTAGAACAAGCATAAGTAAAGAGTTGTATCTTTGGGTTGCTCTATTAATCTTTTGAAGTTCTTGGGAAAAAAATGCTCTTGATTTTCTGTCACAAACATGATAATCATAATTCAGTTGCATCATGGATCATAGTAATATTCCTTGACTGGTTACACAGGGAAATTTATCCTCCAATTCTGACATGTCAGTAATATTAAGCAACTTGATTTTTTTTTAATCCTGTCTTTCATAACTATAAACAACTGCGCAATTTTCTGTTAAATCTTTAACTACAAGTTGCAATATAGTCTCATTTTGTTGCCTTTTCATTTTCCACTGTTACTGTTTATTGTCCAGTCTCCCCTTTAGTCAGTATTTAAAGATTATTGGAATGGGATTTGGAGCCATGTTCATGTGTGTTCACACCCTGTATATTTTTTGAAGATTAAATAAAGTTTTAAAAGCTATTTAAATATTTGTGGCATTTATTCATAATTACATGATTCTTGCTGACTAGCTCTTTTTCAGATATTGTGTTTTTCAGAGTTACTTGACTGGTCATTCTTGAAGGGACTTCCCATAATCAGGCCGCTACTTCTGCTTTTACCAAATACTGCTTCTGCAGAAGCCCACTTACAAAGAGCAGGACCATTTTAAATCTATAGTCACAATACCTGGTACACATACTGATGCTCAGCCATGCATTTCCTAGCGGGTGCAGTTAAAGGGTTTTGGAAAGTTTCAAAAATTCTTCCTCACCTAGTGAATATTATTAATGGTACGTACAGTGGGAATTCCAGCTAGAAGCATAATATTTTCCAGAACAATAAAATACTTGAAACTGATTGCTCTACATCTTTTTTTCCATAGCAAACTTTTAAGATCATAAAGGCCAATTTTGCCACATCTTTTGAAATTACATTCATTTGTATGCAGTTGAAGAGATGGAAATTTCCTAAGATCATATGCCTCGTAATAAACATAATGATAGACTGATAATGTCTAGGACTTGAAGGAAAAAATCCAGGGTAAACTTAATTTTAGGGCATTATTCAGGACTGACTGTGTGCAACATTTTTGATTGTAACACAGGAAAACAGATTTTATTCAGTAGTGCAGACAGAATACTATTTTAAATTTTGATTTAGTGCATTCTTAATGTAAATTTTTAGTACATATGTAATTAGCATCATAAAGAATTATGTACAATGGTGAACTGTCCCTTTCTTGGGCCATGCCTGACTACTAGGTTTAGTCTCACTGGTGATTTTGGGGAAAGGCAGAATGGATTGAGTCTTTTGTGACCATTTTTCTCTCTTACTCAAGGTAAGCATCAAACCACCATGATTTTTTGTTTTAAGTAAGATCTGCTGTTAGAGACATATTTCCTCTTTCATCTCTGATAATACAAATATTGTGTTGTGTTTGCGTTTTGCATAATTAGAAAGGTATATTGGCCTTCCAGCTAAATGCTAGGAGGATGCCAACACTCAAGTACCATACAGAGCATGCAAAGTTCTCAGCATTTTATTCCTAGGCATGTGTGATGTCTTTCCTTGTTCAGGGGAAAGTGAAGTCCTTGGTCATTAAATGCATCTTAAAAAACAAGGTTGGTTGGGATGTACTGTGGCAAAATAAAAAAAAAAAATTAAAAACCAAACCAATTGGTTACATCTATGATATGTACAGAAGAGTTGCATGAGTAACAATTTTTTCAAATTAAATTCCTGCAATCAAATGCCAAAACCATCCAAGTGTCACAATTTTCAGATGTGTTGATCACTGTCAGTTCAATAGATTTGGTGTTTCTGAGGCAGTAAATTCCATATGTTTTTGTCATAGAAAATTCCTCCTGTTACAGGATTCTGTTTGGACATACATTCTACTTTCCTTTTAATACGTTACTTCATATATAACATTGCATAATGCAACTGCCCCAGGCTTCTTCACTGATCAAAACAGGAGAAGAGAGGGACCTTTGGAGGGTTCACACGTATATATTCAGATATGACATGTTGTTCATTTTAATTTTGGCTTCAGATTGTTGTTTAGCCCTTTCATACTGATCACAGCATTAATAAAAGGTTTACATTTGTTATATGCATAACTTGGATAGCCCATGTACAAATTTTGTAGCCCTTTTGGTGTTTAGGTTAGGCTATGGGGATTTGGCTTGTCTTTTTTATCAAATGTTTATGTTAAGCTGAAGGGGTAGCTCAGGGTCAACATGGTAACTCTTCCATGAATGAATATGGAATGAAGAAGTAATTTTTGTTTTTAAAGATACAACTTCTGTGCTTCCAATTGTTGAAAGAGAGCATTATCAATGGGGAGAGGTTGAAAAAAGTATTCCTTAAACATGCAGATAAGGCCTTTTTGATGAGTTTCATAATAAAGTTTGGCTTGTAGCAGGGGGAAAAACCCCAAGTTCTCTTTATTTAAAAGTACATTCTGCAAACTTACTTGTGGGAGCAGGGCTGCCTTTGAATAAGTAAGCTATGATGGATTTAAATAATGTTTAAATATTAGATGCCTAGGAAAATGTATATGGCATGCACACACTGAGAGGTTTAAATGATGATAGGACATTGAACATACAAGGAAAAGAAATACTGTAGAGTCACAGCAAGGGATTAATAACAATACACTTAATATGCTTGCAAAAAAGGTGTATTAAAAGCTGTGTGCACAGTGGGGACTTAAATGATTAAAAATAATAATACATTTGCCTTGGAAGTACTAAGTATACTATATGTAGAAAGCAGGGATTTAAATAATAATACTATTAATAATAGCAGCTCGTTGAGATGTGGTTGCTAGCACTACATCCTAATTTTACCTTTCTAAATGAATTTGCTACAGAGGAATCTGGCATTGTTTGCTGAGGCTAATAACCGAATTTCCCTTCCCTACACACATATGCTTCCATGGAAAAACAACAAAGAACTAGATGAAGAGCTGGCTTTTTTCCTGAGTCTGTCACATGTGTGCATACGCACGCGCACACGGACACACACGTACTCACTCGCTCTCTCCTGGCTTGCAACCCTCAGCACATTTTACAGATATGCTTCCTACTTAATTGCTATGCTGGATTCTCCTAATACCTTTTTGAATCAAGTTGGGTTTCTACCAAGCAATAGTTTGCTGTATGTTTGTATGTGTGCAAATGTGTGTAATGTATATGCACATAAAGTGTATATTTAGTAAGTGGATATGAATAACTGCTGTGTCATGTAAATACAGATAATTGCAATCTCTCAAGGAAAAGTTTGCAGTAGTGTTTGCAGATATTATATATTTTCCTACTTCTGTCTGAGGAGTAAAGAAATTTCTCTGCTGAATAGCTGTTACTATCTATTTTACAAGATTTACTCATTTTCAGGTACCTAATGTAGCTGCTAGCATGCATGCACGACAATACAATTTATATGGTAAATGGAACCAAATAATGGCTTCACTGAATGTTATGGCTGCACTGAAGGGAAATGTCACGGTAAATAGCTGCCAAATTATGGATCATGCCGAAGTGTCACAACTGCACTAAAGACAAATAGCACTAGAGGCTATTGCCACTGTGACGCTTTTGAGTTATGAAGAAGAGGAGCAGCCTGATGTGAGCCTCTTTGTGTCCTCATTATAGCAAAGGGTTACTGGTGCAGTATACAAGAAAACCTAGTCCTACGTGGTGGCTAGTTATTAATCTGTTCTTTTTGAATCTAACAGCTGTAGCAAACCAGAAAATCTTTTCCTTGCTTTATGAATACATATAAACACATACAAACAAAGAAAAACCTGCAGGTTTTATTAATGTAAATGTGTACGGGAAATGACTAGTAATGGAAAAATGTTGTAATAAAATAATCTAATCAAAGAATATTATTAAATTTAATATCATATGTGTCTGAAAGCTTTAGTTGCTTCTTATGCAGATAGATGTGTGAAATATAAGCAATAATGCACTTTCTCTCTTTGTAAAGACTTGAGTAGTAAGGACATTACCAACTAAATTGCTTCTTCTAAACTGAAGTGTGTCCCGGTTTCTTTCATTTTAATGGGAGGGTAATAAAGATGAAAGACTAACATTTTAACTGATGGATCCCTTAAGCTACAGAATAGAAATTTATTATGTTTTGAGGGAATATGCTAAATGCTGAAATGTGGAAAGAAGCAGGGAAATCCCAGGTAAAATAAAAGCAATGTAACTTCTTTTTTTCATTGTTATTATTATGACATACTTTTATGAATGGAAAACTACATACTGCTCTTACTTAATCTGAGAAAACAGCACTGATCTTTCTTTTGAGAAAAAAATGGGAGGAGTTACTTGAAAAAAAAAAAAAAGATTTGGAAATGGAGGGACATCACTCAGCAAGTGGTCGCTTCTCTCTACGATCACTTTTCAAATCCTGCCTGCAGTGTTCAGGGAAGTGAGTTTGATGCTCTGCACACTATTGTACACACCACAAACGTACCATCCATAACACAGCACAATTGTCAGTTGCTGTTTTACAGAGGGGCCAGGGCTGAACAATCATGGTGGATAAATTACTTTTCTATTCTACAGCAAGTGGCTTTCCTACCATGTGAAGCTTAAGGTCATTGGCAGGGCAGCGAGGGGGAAGCTTATATATTAGTTAAAACTACTGCTCTAATAGTGTTCAGATAGAGGAACTAAACAAATTAATTAAAGCTAGGTTTGTTCTTTGAGATGGGGGGGATGATTTGCAGAGATATTGTACCAAGAGACATGCATGTATATGTATATGTATATGTATATGTATATGTATATGTATATGTGTATGTATGTATTGTGCCTTACTATGCCACTTCTTGCTACAATATTCCTGTAGATAACTTGTTTTTTTTTCCTTTTGTTCTTTGATATCTGCATTAAAACCTTCATAATTCATGACTGAAGAAATTCTGATTTCAGAAATAAGAAAATATTCTCTGAAGATTTTAAAACTTTAGTAATAGAATCTGCTTACAATTTTTGCAGTGTTGTCTAAGGGGGGATGGGAAGAAAAACCTGTCAAAAATTAGGTAGAAGATCCTTGAATTGCAATTAGTGTGCCCAGAATTTATTTTATGTGCAATGCAGTTGCAAGTAGCTGCTTCTTATTAAATGAAAATCCTGTATTATGTACTTCAGGAACATTCCGACTAATGAGTATGTAATGTCCTTAGTGTAACACAGAACTTCTTTTTGTGTTCACAACCACAAAATGCTGGAAACTTGACAAATGATATCATTTAAGACAGATGCCTGCCTTAGGGACCTGTTTTTTGGCTTCCTGTTTCTGGTTTTTATTTCAATAACATTTGTAATTGCCACAGGATCTGTACCTGCGTAGTGTTTTAACTCCTTCACATATGCCCCAATGCATTAACTCCTTGGGTAGGTACCCGGGAATATTTTCTTTTTTCTTTTTCCTTTTTCCTCCCCAGCTGGTGTGTTCTTCCTGCCTCTCACAGGCGCAGCTACACACATAAATAAAAGCTGGATCTTATTAGGCCAGATGAAATGGTAATGTCGAAGGGGGTAAACACTTACTGCACTTGCTGTGTTTTACTAGTGCAGAAGTACATCTAGACCAGGTCCAAGGCAAAACCCAAGAAACTGTGAGGTACAGCCTGCTGGTTCTCAGTGAGAGACAACACAGTTCTGTGTACATGGTCTAGGCACACAATATCTTGATCTCAGTTATACATTTCAATGTATATTTCCCCATTAAACTCACATTCTTTACTTAGGTTATAGGGCAGGAGAATTTTTGACATCACTTCAGTTGATGATGCATATAAGGGGCATTTTGGCAGTGCTGGTTCAACACAAGTTGTAAGTTGCTGTGCATCCAGCGGAGCCTGCTTCATGTAAAGCCCTTATCACAGGACAAGAGCAGTTTTCAGCTCCCCAGGCACTCAGCATGGATCCTGGCAGACTGCAAGCAACATTCCCACAATCCATAACAGCTCAGAGGTTTTGGTGGGGGTTTATAGCATGTTCTTTCTCTCTTTTTTTGTAGGTCTTACAAAAAAACATTAAAAATGGGCTGTGTACAAGAAGCTTACGTGAGTCTTTGTAGGTGAATTTTCACTGAGCCACTTCACTGAATACTGCAGTGTGCAGTAATAACAAAAAAAGTCTTGGAAAGAGCATGAGCTCTTGGCACCTATTCTGCAGGTGAGACTTTTCTACTTGTCATAAGCAGTTACCTCTCCAGGACTTCCAGTGTTTTCTGATGTCATTTTGAAGCACAAACTCTGTGTTCAAGCCTTCTGTCATAGGACATGCAGACCCATTGCACCTGTACTCCTAAGACAAGTTTATCCCATGAAGTGCTGAACAACTGTATCTTTCTTGAGAACTGGAGCTGATGACTCTAAAAACCTCAAGAAATGTCTCTGTTTACTGCAAGACCAGACAGCACATCATAAAAACCTACCCTCCAGGCTTTCTGTAAGAGAAGGAGGGGAAGTCTTTATCTTCTGTCACAAGAGGGAGGTCAAAAGGACCGAGCAAGTGCCAGACCAAGTCACTTCTGCTGTTCTAGGGTTCATTTTCAGAGAAAGTAGGCAGGCACACAAATCTCATTATGCGTTACGAGGATCTGTGCAAAGGCTTCTTGTGCGCTGTCTTAAAACCATACCCCTAAGGGACTCATTCACAAAGGGATAGAAGGAAAAGGAAATTTGTATATTTTCTGGAAGCAGTAAGACATGACATGCAGCACGGTTCTGGCTGATTACAGCATGCCTCAGGTGAGCTGGGAGGCACGAGGCTGCCAGCCAAGTGATTTCAACCACCCAAGAAAGAGAACTCCACAGAAATGCATTGTGTGGCATGTCTGATTGCTGCAAAGAAAAACACTCCAACTTCATTCACACTGGCATGGCATTATTGGCATGACTGTTCCTGGCAGTCTATTGGAAAGTTTTATTTGCATCCAGAGTTTTGAAGGCCATTTCATAACATTAAACAAGAATAATGCTGAAAATGCCTAGCTTATTTGCCCCTTGACACCTGTGTGTAATCCCTCATTGAAGCCCTAATGAGGGGTTCTCCTTGGGTTGTATTACTTCCAAAATAACCCCTGCATACAAGCAGCCTAAGGTACCTTTCCTGCCTGCATAGGGTGTGGCAAGAGTAGCCACATGAAGGTGGATAAAATACATTATTTTTCCTGTATCCTCAGTAATCAGGATGCAGAGTCAGTTACTGGATCATTTGACTTCTTACTGAGCTGGGAAACCTCAATCTGCTATCACAAGTGCCTACAAATAAGAGAGATATTGAGTTGGTTTCCTCTCCTGGGAATGTAAATGAGGAACAAGAATAAAGCTCTTGAAACAGTGTAAAAACAGTCTCTGAGGAGAACCTGACTCTTGTTTCTGTGTGTGTGCTCATGCTGCTGGAAAAAAACAGTTTTAATGCACAGACCTGCCTAACCTCAAATTGTAGTGAAATTTCCCAGGGCCTTCAGATAACTCCCAAAGTCTTGGGAAATTCAGTTCAGTCAATGCAGAAATAGTGTTTGCATATTGTAAGAGCTATGGTGGCAATGGCAGCAGCTCTGAGCTCTCAAATGATGGGTGGTGGCAAAGCAAACCTTGCTCTGGAGGAACTGCTAAAAAGACAACCCTCCAGTTCCCAGATTCTCTCAATGAATTGGACTATGAGGGACAGATTATTGTCCATCCTAGTTCAAAAAAACAGATTTTTCCCTCATTCCTTTAAATCACAATCTTGACTTACTTGGTAGCTACTTTTTCATTCCCTTCTCCCTCTTTCTCTCTGCTTCCCTCCCTACACCAAACAAAAAATAAAGAGTGAAAATAATAATAGAGAGGGAGGCTGCTGGAAATGTTTCAGGCTTTTCTCTCCCTCGTCAGGAGGGAGTAGGTCAAGTTGTCTTGTAATATAAGTAAACCTAAGAAGGCACAGAGTTTTGCCTATATGCTCTGCAACAAAATTTGAGTAGATTTATGGCAAATATATACATTTTACATTTTCCACAGAACCAGACAATTTTTCTTTACAATGTGCAAGATCTTTTCTAGCTACGCGAGGGGAAAAAAGACCAAAACAACCCACCAAGTTGTTTTTCCACTTGTGTGATTTAATTTGCAGTGTCTCTCATTCTGTTAAAGTGATGAGGCAACTTCTTTGGCATTTCTTCCTTTCTTGTTTGTGAAAAGCTGTGATGTTCAGCAGTCACAAAATACGCATCATAGTGTAAAGAGGAAAGAGCCAAATATTCGTCCTTTTCCACGAACTTGAAATTGTAGCAATACAAAACATTTCAGCATTGGGTCACATGGTATGAAGTAGAACCCTGTAAGATGAGTGGTGTGCTGTAGATAAAAGATACTGTAGAGACAGGGATGTATCTAACAGGCGCAAAAAAAGAATGCTGATAGTGGTGTGTCCAGGTGACCGGAGGAAAGCCAAAGTCTGTGCTTCACCTCACATGAGTTCAGGTCTTTTTCCCTCCCAGGTAAATCAGATACAGTCCTAAATCTAAGAGAAGTGCTTCACAAATATACTGCAGTGAGCACTAATGCCAGTGTCCTTGCTTTCTAGATTATTTTCGTCCATCTTCCTGGCATTATGTCACATTTCCAACTAATTACGGACAATGTAAGGTGGGAAGGTGAAAGCAATTATTTCGTTGCTTCCAGAAATGGAGTCAGAACTTTACCAGTCATATATAAATGGCAGCAGTACCTTTTCATATTTTCAGTAAACAAAATGTTTATAGTGCCTTCAGGATGGCTGGAGGGGAATGGTCACTCAGGCTTAGATTTTTTTGGAGCTTCCCATCATAATTTTGCCAGAGTACAGCTGACATCCATGCTTATCCAAATGATGGAAAAGTTTCTTGGTCCATGAAAATTAGCCGTACTGTACCAGAGAGAATACAGAAAATGGTGCTGTTCCAGTGCTTTCCTATCTGCCACACTGTAAGTGCAAAGGTTGAACAGCCCCCAGTCCTGACGCTTGCACATCAGGCAATATGAACGAAGGTCTGAAAACAAGCATATTTGTTCTAAGAACCTGTGTCACTCCAAGAAAATACCATTTCAGAGTGTTGTGGGTGACTTAATCTCTTTGTTCAATGCTGTATTTAAAAAAAACTACCAACTCTAACAGTCCTATTCTCTGTCCCAGGGCTGCCCTGGTTCTGTGCCTGGCAGGCTGGCTTTGCTCTGAAGCACACCAGCTCTCCATACCTTGTATATTTTAATGCCGACACTGATCTTCAATCAGCTTTGCTCTGGCCTTCCAGTGAAAATATGCCAAAATGTCATAGGTTTCCAAATGAAATGCAAATACTGAACTTTCTGAAATTTACTGATAGTATTTTACTCCTTTACTGCATCTGAGCTGTACCAACGAGGCACATCGGAAACAAGGGTTTAAGATTCCTGACAGCAAAGGTCTTTGCACTTACCACTCCACAGGTGTCTCAGCTGGATGGTCTGTGGCACCTTGATGATCTTAAAGGTCTTTTCCATCCTAAATGATTCTACAATTCTATGTTCCATTAAGAATATGAGTCCTCTGCTTGCTTGCTCACTCAGCACAATGAAGAGAAGCAATGAAATACTCAAAGTCAGGTCAGACTACCTTTTGTCATATGTAACTGTTATTACACAGATGTCACAGCAGCAGGTGCAAAATAAATACCTGGGTAATGGAAACCATTTGCTTTGCCTTTAGCCACAGGCATCAGGTCTGATTTACTTGTGGCTGGCAGCTGAGAGAGCAAGGGAGAGCCAGGTCCCTATAGCCAGGCTCACTTTTAATTGCTCAGAGACGGGAAAAGTTAGCCGCAGTGGAAGCTGCTCCAGAGGAGATCATCCTATTTTTCACCATGCCCTCTTCCTCATGTTCCCCTACTGTTCTGCCAGAGCGGGGAGATTTAGCTGAGCCTTGAATCCACACTTACGCACTGCCCTTTCATCATTTGGACCTCGGTGAATGTACACAATCTGGAGCAGTCTTTGCTCAAGGCAAACAAAGTAAAGGAGGAGAGTGACATTTCAGTCTTTCATTGCAGAGTCATTCAGGTCACTCACTGAAATTATAGACACCAGCTCCAGCAATGTTAGCAGCCAACTTTAGATTATTAACCATCCTTTTGATAGCAGTACATTTATGGTGTGTGTGCACAGAGAATTCCTCCAAATTACAGGGTGTCCTAACACAGCCGGTCAAACCACATGGACCTCTAGATGCAGTAAGCAGTATAATTAAACCAGTTTTCTCATTTGTACTTTCCTAGCAGCACTCAAAATATGCTCTCAACCATTGGATGCTGCTCTTTGCATCAGGCTATGAAAAGAGATAAGAGTGAAGGGTGCCTTAAGAATAGCTCATTAAGAAGACATCAACCATTTTCTTTTATTGCATTATTTATGTTTTGGGTGATAATACAACACTATTTCCAGGGCAAAGTGCACTCAAGAAGCATATTGGCCTGTAGGTGGTTTCATTTGATTAGGTTTAGAAGGGTGAAAGCTACAGCAATTTCTTTTACCTGCTGTTATCCTGAAAGACCTGAGCTTTTTCTTACCCTCATCAGGCCATATATTGTCAATACATTTGAGATCCACTAAACTTCATTAGCCCTTTTAGATGCTTCTGGGAATGGCAGTGACTTATTTTTATCCCCTAAGGCTCTGGAAAATCTTCACTGCAACAATCACTGGCATGCCTGGTAGGATCCATTTTTTAATATAATGACCTTCTGCATACTAGCAAACAAACATGAAGAGGACCTAAACATCTAGATCATAAAGCTGATTTCACACAAAGCAGTCCATGTTAAAAAAACTTCAGCCAAAAATAATAATAGTACAGATAATGGTAATGAATACTTATTTTCATTCCTTCAATTGTATTTTATAGTTAGTCAAATACTCTGTTAATTACAGTATTTTCTCATATTTTTTTCTTTATTCTCCTACAGAGCCATTTTCAGTGTCTAATGCTGCTGCTGTACCTTTTGAAGATCCAAGAATAAATTTTGGTCCCGACCATGGAATATTTACTCACTTTGAAATGTAAGTAAAAGAAATGAAACTGATAACTTGGAACTGTAAAAGCTGGGAATTCCTTACATATTTTAATGCAGCTTCTGTCTCTGACACTTTCTGTTGCTTTTCTGCTATAATCAGTACTAATGATTATTTAAGAAAAAACAAACCCCAACAACAAAGTATAGCAAAACAAAACAAAAAAAAAAACCCACCCAAATCTGGGAGGTGCAGAAGGGATAGAAACTATCAGACACTCCAAAGAGAACATAAGAGAATTTAGGTTGAAAATAGAGGCTATGGCATAAAGTGTATGCCAGGTCTGCTCCTTGTTATGGAAAGGGACTCTAACAGAGTTCACAGAGTGTGAGTGGATCCCCATGCCTGTGTGTAAGAGACCAGACAAGCAAGTAGAAAAAACTGCTCCTCATGCTCCTTTAAGCCCTGGAAGTGTCCACTAAATATTCTTACTGTGAAGAAGAATAGCATCTTAATAGTTACTGAGAAAGCACTGTTTAAGTTATTAATATAAAGTACAAATATCTTCAGTTTCTGAAAGAGTCTTGTAGCTAAAAAAAAAAACCCAAACTACTAAAACAAAAAAACATGGGCAAAATATTTCTGATTTTCAAAGTAATAGTTTGACTGTATATACTACTATTCACTGCCTTTCTGAATTACAGATCACTGAGATCTCCATCCAGAAATGCAATGTACTGGTACTGGTATTCATCTTGTCGATGATATATACACAGAGGGCTATTTCTCTAATTGATGGCTTCATCATTCAATTCAAGATGCATAAGGATAGCTATTATTATCTAACACTATCATATGTTCCTATTGTTCCACACTTCTCTCCTTGTCAATAGCATCCAAGATATCCTATCTAAATCTTCAAGATAGCAAAAGAAAGGTGCATTATTTGTTGACTCCACACATCGCATTATTAAGCATTTGTGAACAACCTGCACATCTCCCCACTGACATTTTTAAGTATTCAATTAAAATTGGATGAGAGAGTACACCAATGCAAATAAATACTCAGTTATATGAAGGCTTTGCATTGAATTCTTAAATTATTCTAATACAGGTGCTTGCTAGCAGCCACTCAGTTGAAATCAGGACAGTGATGCAAGTGTGAGAATGAATGGTGTATGAAAGGAAGGAAGGCAGATTGCTTTATGGTGGAGTCATGGCAGAGGTTTGACAGGAAATGCTTCTCCCAGTAGAGCTAAGCAGGGAAGGAGAACCCTATTATATGGATGAGAAGGACCAGCACTGGCATCTTGTCATTCTAAGTTGTATAAGTAAGCAAGCTTAATTGCTCCTTGTCTTTTCAAGATTACTTTCCACCAACAATCTCATTATCACACACATATGTTTATTGCACTTATTCAGGTCCCTTCATGCAGACCTGAAAGCAGTGAGGAGAGCAGCAATATTAAGTTATCCAGTAACATTGTTTTTCCTTTTTTCCCTTTTAACCAGGCGGATGTGACCTGCCTTCTCCTTCTGCAACTAACGGGGTGACCAGAGGCAGTGGAATGTACACCAGGAAAGAATAGAACCAGAGGGAAAGCAAGCTGTCAAGAGAACAGTGTACTGAAGAGGAAAAATGTAAAACATGACTTCTATTTACCATGATTAATATGTAAAGTTAACATGTTTGTCATGGAATATATTAATATGTATGTTTTCCCATTATGTAGATCTTTTCTTATATTACTTATTAGAAAGGGATACAATCACAATGATGGGGCAAGAATGCCACTTAAAAATTAGGTGATGCCCAGTCAACATAACATAATCACTACAGTGTCATTTCTGATTTAGCTGTGGTGATATCAGTATAATTGCCGCTGGGAAGAAATTAAAATGGCTGTTAATGATAAATAAAATGACAAGAAGGAGGATCATCCTTCACATATAATTCCAAGAAAAATACAGCTGCTGAATTCCTTGAGCACTTGGTGCTGTTCATTGATGAAGAGGAAACAAGCAGGTTTTGTATAGCTGCATGGCCAAAAGAGCTGCCCTGTACTTTCCCAAGCCCAAATGTAGACACTATAGGTCTAAAAAGATTTCACCGTGCTATTTCCAATCAGGAGAGGTGTAATAGCGAAGCTCACATGAAGTGAATATTAACACAATTCCAGCAGAAAGCACTGTATATAACAAACAGAAAGTTAAAAAAAAAGAGGGTAGAGGCAGGGAGACAGCAGTGCATGTGGATACTTTACAAAAACTCCAAATGCTCCTGCCTTGTCTCTATCACCAGAGGCAACCTTAGCTCACAGATCAAAAGACCTTCATACATTTGTTTGATATCATAAATGTGTCAAGAATGAGCTACACAAAGCATCATTCACCCACTACACATGGCTTGTTAGCCTAGTCAAGAGCATCTTTCAACTCATTCACACATTAAAAGCCAGGAAACCAACATTTGATTACTAGTTCTAGCATTAAGATCAAAGACCACATCTTCCCATCTGTGAAGAGCAAGAGCCAAATTGCTTTCTCCTCTTTCTTCATTTACAGAAGAATTGAAGAGTCAAAACACAAAATCATTATACTCCACATCCCATGAACAACACAGTTCCAGCCGATAAAAGCACACAGCAGCCACTATAACTTACATACATTTTCTTGGAAAGACGTATAAGCGAATCTGTAGTCACATCTTCACAATACTTGAGTCTACAGTTATCCAAAGCTCAGAGTAGCTTGATCCACAGGTGTTATCCTAGTGTATAAAACTACAACACCTCTTAAAAGGGAAAATACCATATACCTGCCATTTACTCTTCTTCAAAATCAGGTGGGTTAGATAAAATGAAAGCTCTAACTTAAAATCACAAAAACAAACCTGAAACACGTGGGTTAAGTCAATGTTATTCCATTGTCATAGTTAGTTTTTTACTTACCTGTTGGTTAAAGAAGCTTGAAAATATAAATAAATAAAAGTCAGCCTTAACCTGGAGAATAAATATGTCCACTTTCAGGTGAAACTTATTTTTTGATTCAGTTCTGGACAATGCAAATTCTTCTGCAGGGGATTTACTCTTAGGCTCATGTAGCCAAACCATAGCAGGGGCAGTGAAAGAAGAGAGGGTAAAAAAATGTGTAATATGCTTTCTAAAATATGACAAATTAACACAGAAAAGACTCTAGTGAAACAGCTGAACCACTGACCTAGCATTTTGAGATATACAGGATTTTTTTTTTTTTTGGTGGTCTCTTTTACTACACAGCATGTGAAAGGAGTGCAGAGCTCAGCCACCCCCAGCTAATTGCTTTGGCTCTTTTGCATGAAGATCATTTGCTGACAAATTGTTACAGACACATTTAGGCAACAAGTTTTTATAGGATGCCTGGTGCTCTTTATAATGCAATTAGCTTTATTTAGTATACATGTTTTCTTATGCATTGTTGTTCTTTCACTGGCAAACAATAACAATGAAATCTGTACCCTTCAAGAGGCTGAATCTTTCCTCATGTTTCCTGGATTTGAGCTGTCTTTTGGGAGCATAGAGTCATCAAAGGGAAAATCCTACCTAATGTTTAGTAAAGGGAGTTTTGTTTTAATGTCTGGGAAAGTTAGAAGAAAATATGGACTGCAGTTGATCTTATTCTTTTGCCAGCTTTACAAAAGACACTAGGAACAGTTTATTTTAGAAAGCAAAGAGTTTTGATCTGCTCCAAAGGAGCCGCAAAGAAAAACCTTCCTATGAGTTCACATGTTGGAAGACTCCTTGCAGCATTTACTCAAGCATGCCATGGATAGGTAATGAAAAATCACCAATTCTGACATCTCCAAACCTCTGCTTACCAGCAAAGAATCAAGGGGGCACCAGGTCTATATCTCTTCCAGCAGTGGTAAAGTTCTCCAGGAAACAAGTTCTCCATATATGTGTCCTTTTGTGCAAGACGCATCCCTACCATCAGGTACTGTAATGGTGTTACATGCCTGGTCTACCTTGAAGCCATGCTGACATTCGTGTGCAAGGTATCCCTTGTATCATGGAGGACCCAGTCTGGTAGCCCTGAAAATGAAGTGTTCTGAGCACCTGCCTGAGATGCAAGCAGGGAATAAACTTAAATTCATTTCTTCCAAGGTGATTCAAATGCACACATTTTAGGAGGGTCCTAACCACAAAAAGATAGGCACATTTTTTGAATAGGGATACCCCTTTTTGGAGCTGTTCTTCTTACCATGAATTAAACATAGCAAGAGAATGCAGACATCCTGTTCTTGACTGGCCATCATAATCACTACACCTGAAAGACTTTCTTTCTTGCTAGCTGCAGTGCTTTCTTGTGCATTACCTTATTTTCTAGGATCTCTTGCACAAAGAGTAAGGCACTGCTCTGCAGCCTGAGAGTCCTGTTAGCATAGAATTTGATTGACAGTTTCCCACCCTCTTCCTACTGCCTAAAACTTTACATGTGTACACCTACAGGAGCAAACAGATCATGATCTAATCACTCTTAGTACCTGCATTTGACACAGAAGGTATTATTCACTATCCACAGAAGGCTCTGGGTCCTAGATGTGTTCCAGAGACTCAACTGACTCAGGAAATGGAGCACAAATTTCTTCTCTCTCCTGTGACCATGCCAACAACTGAGCTAAACAGTCTGCTCAGTTCCTCTCAGTTTCCCTGACCTAGTACATGTCTAAATCAAATGCAAAACACATTAACAAGAATCCCTGCAATTCATCAAGAAAGAGTCATATCCCAAAGCCAGTTATGCAGCCTGTTGTGACAAGCTTGGGTGGCTGTGCCTAGGACCACTGTGGCTTTCACAGGTGAATCAGCAGCAGGAATTTCTTCAGGTAGAGTGCAATTACCAGGACTGGAATTTAACCAAAATTATCACAGAATCACAGAATGGGTAAGGTTGGAAGGGAACACAGTGCGTCCAACCTCCTGCTCTGATCCAGCCTCCCTGCTTGAGGAGGGTCCCCTAGACTACATTGCACAGGATCGAGTCCAGATGGTTCTTGAATATCTCCAGTGAGGGAGATTCCACACCATAGGGCAACCTACGTGCATAATCACCTGCAAGTAAAGAAGGATCTGGGAGTCCTGGTAGGTGACAAGCTGACGTGAGCTGGCAATGCATCCTTGTGGCTGGGATTTCCTTGTGTGGAATCCTGAAATGCATTGCAAAGAGTTTGGCCAGCAGATCAAGGGAGGTGATCCTCACCCTCTACTGGGCCCTAGTGCGGCCACATCTGAAGTGCTGTGTCCAGTTCTAGGATCCTCAAGACAAAAAAGACAAGGGTCCAGAGGAGGGCCACAAAGATGATTTGGGGTCTGGAGCATCTCTCTCATGAGGAGAGACTGTGGGAGCTATAGGTCTTTAGTCTGTTGAAGAGAAGGCTGAAGAGGGGATCTCATTACTGCACGTAAATATCTCCAAGGCGGGTGCCAAGAGGATGGTGCCAGACTCCTTTCAGTGGTGCCCAGTGACAAGATGAGGAGCAATGGCCATAAACTAAAACACAAGAAGCTTCACCTCAACATGAGGAAGAACTTTTTTACATTGAGGGTGGCAGAGCACTGGAACAGGCTGCCTGCAGAGGTTGTGGAGTCTCCCCCTCTCGAGACATTCCAAACACACCTGCACACAATTTCTGTGTAACCTGTTCCAGGTGATCCTACCTTGGCAGAAAGGTTGATCTAGATGATCTCCAGAAGTCCCTTTTGACCCTAAGAAAATTGTGGTTCTGCCTATTGCCTTCTGTCCTGTTTCTCAGCACCACTGAGAAGAGCCTGAGTCCATCCTCTTGGCACCGTCCCTTCCCATCCTTAACAGTCACTGCCAGGACATTGACTTTGCACCTTGCTGAGAAACTGCAAGTGTCTTCAGCAGGGTATTTACTCCAGGGAGGTGGTGTGGCCAAGCAGAGTATGGCGGTGAACTCCTGCCTGCTGGCTGACCTGCACCCTCCTCAGCAGAAGCTCTCTGTCATCTTCTCCACAAAACTCCTGCCTCACCCCAGCCCAGTTGAGGCTGGTAATGTCTATGGGATTTTTTTAACCACAGGCCATAGTACTGTATAATTATGAAAGTACTTTATAAAAGACTTTTGGTTGTATATCCTAAAGAAATATCCAGAGCCTTTGAAAACTTGGTGCTCCCCTGCTGTTTCCCACATGCTGCATGACCAGTTTGAAGTAGAAGTATGGAAATGGACCAAATAATCTCTGCAACTTTCCTGTCCCTACTTTCCTGAGGCAGACCTTTCTGAGAAAAGCATTTCCCTTTGGCCACCACTGACCAAATGGATACAGAAGGCAGCAGGGAGCAAAAATACTCCGAGATCTCAGAGCCAGCACCTTGGTTTCCCCAGATAGGTGCCCAAGGCACCATGTGCCACCTCTAGCCCAGCTTTCTCAGTTCCTGCAGTGCTGTCTTCAGTGGGTGGCAGAGGGCTACGTGTGATCATGGAGAACTGCAGGAATAAAAATGAATCATAAAGTAATATTTATAGCTCCAAATGGAAAGTGATGAGACAAAAAACCAATTCCCCTGTTTGAATCCCTGTGTTACATTCAGAGATTTAACAAAATCTGATGAGCATTTATTATTGTACAGCTATTGGAAATAGTTGCACAGATTTCTCAATCTCTCCCACTTCCTGAGCCTTGCTTTCAAGTACATTATTGCATGTATGCCATCTAAGATGGGGTAGTGAGCTGGCATATGACACATGCTGGAAAAATGGGCCAACTAAACAAAATGTAAAGTGACACTATTTCTCCTCAGTGAGGGTCTGATTCAGTTCAAGAATGTCTCATATGTGCCTAACTTTTAGCAGGCACTGAAGTGCCATGCTGAAGGAGAAGAGTGGAATTGCTTACATTCTTGGAGTGAAGCACGTGGAGTTTAAGAGCTTTGTGGAATCCCAGCTTAAACTAATAGCATTGTATTTCTTGTTAACTGAGAACAAAAGCAAGCCAGTTTGGGATCACGCTGACCTAGATGCTATCAGAGGTTAGCAAAAATGACTGGTCAGACCTGTCAGGACTAAACAGCTGCATCAAGCAGTGGGGGGGAGCTCCGGGGGAAGGAGGGCACAAGAGTTGCAAATAGAGAGACAGAGGAGCAGGAGGAAAAGATGGAAACTTCGTGTCCTGAATACGCATGAACATGTGTGTGTGTGTGTGTGTGTGTGTGTGTGTGTGTGTTCTCTGCAGCTGAAGCTTTGGTCTTGTCATTTGCATATACACAGATCACCGGACATCTTTCGCCCAACCTTTCAGAAACAACCTTATGGCGCCATGACTCCCATGCTCTCAGCACTCCTTGGGCTTCATTTCCATAAATTACAGTACAAAAGGATAATAGCCAGTTAGCAGTCCCAGCACTGTCTGACATACAAAGCACCAAGAGCAGGAGTATTTTCCTTGCCATCCTGTGCCCCTCTTGTGGACCAGGTGTAGCCCCACTTGCAAAATGTGGTACTGTACCAGCAGTTTTTGACCTGATTGCAAAGCTAACTAAAGCTAATTTATCATGACAGGCTAATCAGGATGACAAGGTTGGGTAGGTGACACTTTACAAAATCTCCGATTTTTAATTTTTTTTTAATCCCCTTAGCAATTTATTTTCTGAATAGCAAAGTTTTCTCCAAGAATGTTCCAAAACATAGTCAAGGTTAACCATGCTGTGAGCTTATTCAATATTTATGATTCTTTTTTATTTGTACTAGGACTTTTTGGGGACTCCAAATAGTCCATTAATCAAACCAAGTGACAAAATAGGCCATTTGACAATTTGTACAGGGGCTGTGTATTTTTTTTTTCTGTTCAAGAATAAAGAACCAACTTAACTTCATCAACAGTTCCTGATTAATTGTTACAAAGTGTCATCCATAAATTTTCCTTCGATCTAATAATCCTTTCAGAAGACTTAACAATATCCCCAGTGATTTGGGTTTTATTGAGGGCTGAGTTCCTGGAGAAGCAGTGACACAAATAGCTCAAGTGAACTGAGACACCTCCGTGGACAGTCTTCACAGAGTTGACAGTTCTGAAATACAATTATCAGTGTGATCTGCTTAAGAATTCATCATCAGCTCCTGCCTTCTGAAGACTTAAAAAAATACCGAGGCATACAAAGAAAAAGAGGTGATAAGAAGGCATCATTTTCTTCCAGCCTCATAACTGTAAATTGAAGAAAATTATTTTCTTTGCCTGCAGCTCATTGGCATATAGGCAGCATTATATTATAATTTCATAAGCATAAATCCTTTGAATAAATTTCAGAAGAATAACTGAATTAGAAATGCAAGTAAAGTATCTAAAAAACTTAACTGTACTAGGCAGGAAAAACTGAATGCGAGTAAAACTGGCATGGGGAGATTTACTATCTGCCTTCTCATCCTCTGTCTGTGAAGGGAATACTCCCCCACTCCTCCAACTAACCTGATCTAGCTAAGGTAAATTTTAAGAAGGAAAAAAAAAATGTTAATTTCAACCATCATTTCCATACCCAGCAGGAAAAGATGAAATCTAACCCACCTTGCTGCCTTCTTTTGCAGAATTTCAGCTGTATTTCATCATTAATTAATCTTGGAGATACAACAGGCTTGGGGTTTGTTGTAATTATTGTTATTTGTTTATTTATTAGTAGTAAGCATATGGGAGATCAAAAGCATGCCTCCCAACTGTTCCCTAGCAACAAGTCAGTCAGTTATTTGCACAGAAGTCATCCAACCTTCCCACAAAGTGAATCTGGGATGCAGGACTCCCATGGTGCCCTCCTTGCCCCATCCCATGGGATGAGGGATACTGCAGGTGCCGATGCTCTCCAATGTCCAGCCGGGTGAACTGCACAAGTGTCTGCTAAGAGACAGAAATAACTCACCTTTTCTGAGAAGCCCTGGGGAAAGGCTTGATTTTATAGTTACATCATAAGATGATTGCAAGTCAGGAGATCAAAGTTAAGCCCTGTTATTGACTTCCTGTCCAATTTGGGCAAGTACTCTCTCGTCAGTTACCTGTCTGCCTGCCTTTGGGAATTTAGACTCTTGTCTCTGTGACTTAGCTACTCACCTTTAAGATGGGCATGCTAGTTTCATATTCTCCATTTTTTTCCATAATTTTTCTGTTATGATGTGTGTGTTACTATTATGCTACATTTTCAGTTGACCTGGATTGCTAAGGCCACTGTTGAATTTGGTGCAGCAGTCCTATGGTTTCAGCTGGAGAAGGTTCATCATGACCCTAAGTTCATCATAAGCTGGTTTCAGCTGGAGAAGGTTCAGACACCCAGGTTGTCTGAACTAGTGTGAAACCCTCACAACTGCACCCTTTAAGCCATGTGTATTTCCACTTTGATTGATTAGTTGTTTACAGAGGCAGCATAGCTACTGTAGGGACAGCAAAGCCAGGGGCAGTGGCTTTATTTTAGCTTGTTCCTGTCTGCAGTGTGGGTAACCAGATCATCTTCTCTGTTGCCCAGTTTTTCATGCAGAATACACCTTCTGCCTGGAAGAGGTGCACCACTTCCCCCAGTTCCTGTGTCTGCCTTGCAGAACAGAGTCAAATTATGGCAACATGAACACGTCCCTTATGTAGAGGGCAATTCACAGCCATCACAGGGCACGGTGTTTCCCTCCTGTCTTCTACAAGCTGTGTAAGTAGTACTGGGTTACACCACACCCTGAATTTACTGCAGTTTCAACACACAAAACATACATGTGTTGCATAGTGTGGGCTGCTCAGCATGCACCAACCTGAAGGACCACAGGGGAAAACACCAAACATAATTCTGTAATATTATTATGTGCTGTGGCTCATCAGTGGACTTCGACAAACAGATTTACATAAGTGATGTGAAGTTTATATGGGACTTAGGGTATGAATCAGATGTGCATTTAGACTAGACAATAGGAAAATTAGGCTAGAGGGGATCTCAAGGGGTCGTCTGGTTCATCTTGCTAATTTCTGTTGGGATCTCTGTATAGCTAAATTAGTCACGAAGAGGGAATATGTTTGCTCCCAATATTACTAGAAGAAACTGTGTATGTGTGAGGGGAGAGTGGGAGGATCAGCTTTCCTAAATAAAGTGCATAAGTCCACTGGATAATTTCCAAGGACTCATAACCCTTTTTGGATCACAGAGAAATTTCCCTGTAACACACTGGTCAATAGCTGCAATGTGTTCTAATCTCTAGTGACCCTCTCAGCAAGGGCTGCTTCATGCCAGTATTCAAATCTGGTCTCTCAGAGATCTTAGCAGATGAACTATTAGGAAAAAAAAAAATCACAAAAAAAAAAAAAAAAAAAAAAAAAAAAAAAAAAAAAGTGTTTCCTTGATCCTTGGACTTCTCTCCCACTCAAGAATAATGGAACCACTTTTATCTCAAACTATTAAAAATATTCATTTTGCCAGATACCAGGCCTGGAACATTTTATCCTGATAACTAAAGCATCTGGAAAGCTCTGAGGAACTTGAAACAGAGGATTAGGATGGAAATACTCAGCTGTATACTACATACACAGCTACCACTATTGCAGCTGCTTCTGTGGCTGGCTGGATCTTGCACTTAGTGCCTTTTCATTGGTTTCCCTGATATTCAGAGGAAGGAGATTTTAGGGGCCCTAGCTTTCTGATTGTCATGTTGTGTGTTCATGACCTCCAAAACAGACGTTACCTATTTATTAACATCCTACCAAGTAATCAAGCTTAAATAATCCTTGCCCAGGTGAATCAAGGATGTGTTCTCATATTCACCAGCTCACCAAAGCAAAGTGATTGAAGAGGTTTTCTGTTTTTTTTTTTTAATAGGGGTGCATGGAGACTCTTTTCTCCTGTAACTCTTCCCTGTTTCTGCCCTTGCTTGTCATGCATATGGGACTAGTAACTTTATGTGTAACTGAGGCTACTGATATAGGGATAGCAAGAGAGGAGGCAGCAGAGCCTTGGACTGTGTGGTATTTATCCTGGCTTTTTGTCTTTTGATCAATGAAAAAAAAATATCTATACATAGAATGCTCCCACCTACTCACCTGTGTTTTCCCAGACTTTCATGCCACACTAATGTACCAGGGGTTGCTGTTATTCACAGAAAAACTGATGCCAGTTACAGATAGACAGTACTGCTCTCTCATACAAGATGTATGGCCAGGAATGGGCCAACTAGCCTGTGAGCAAAGAGGGAAGGGGAAATTCTTTTCATGGACTGAAGTATTGCTGTCAGCCCACCCTGCTCAGAACACACACACACACACACACACACACACACACACATGCAGGCACGCACACAAGCAGTGTCGGTGGAATGGCTAAATGGTGGCAGCCAACCTTTTCCCTGTGTGCAAAGAGCAGCATCCAAGCTGTGAGGCATCCCAGCATTTTGGGCACTAATGGGGACTACAAGGCACTTCTGTTCTCCTCTGCTTGGTGCAGCCATGTCCAAGCAAAGGTGTGAAATTCAGCAGGTGGGGGACATGGCTGCAAGCACACAATATTTGTCATGTTACAAGTTGCCTGTTTTTTTTTTTTTTTTTTCCTAGGGAAAAATATTGTCACTTTTTGTTTCATCAGTTTAATTAGATACAATTTGTCTCAGCTTTTCTCTGCAGTATTTGTTTACTTTCTCATCAGGACCGACACAGGCCAATTAGTGTAGTGTAATTGTTTAACCTAGTCAGCGCGCTGCGCTGGATAGAAGAGCGTGCTGGTTTGCGAGGGAGGCAGGGATGAAGGAGCAGTCACCAGCTGCAGTGTGGCGCGAGGGCCTTCAGGAATCGCTGACACGACACCATCCCCTGGAAGCGCAAGTTGCTCTGACATCCGAGCAGTCCGGATTCCTTGTTCTCTGTCACCGCTATCACGGTACGATCAATTCCCAGAGCTAATTCTTCAACCACACCGTGCCCAAAGCACTGCACGGCATTATCTCCTTCCTAGGATGCCCCCTGAAAGCAAAATCTACTGCAACCATAGAAACCAGAGGACTTAAGTGATGTGTCATGTACATGTGCTGTCTCTGTTTTCAGTACCTTCGCCAAGAATACAATGTGAGAGCCAGTAAGAAGGTTGATTTAATTCCTTCATCCAATACCTCTGGAAAAATGGACAGAAATTAGCCACAAAATAACTGACATATGCTTGCTTTTCTCTCTGAACTTATGCACAGATGCCAGAGGAATAGGGCTGCTACTGCCACAAGCAGGGATGGAGGTGGGAAAAGGGTTTGGTGGGGCTGCTTCAGTGGAGAGCCCAATGCTGAATGTGGCTTTTGCAGGGAGGGTGGTAAGTGGGAGAAAAGGCAATAAGGGAGGTCCATATGACAAAATATTTAAAGTTGTTTTGGCTCTGTTGATCAGCCAAAGCATTGATCAAACACAGTTGTGTCATGCCATGGAAGCAGTTTTGCATATATTGCAAAAGCTATTGATATTTTTTCCCCTGCTTTACTGTGAAGAGTACATGGGGGAGGGAAGAAAAGACTATTGAGGTGGCCATTGCAAAAATACACAAGCCTTGTTTGCCAGAGCTACCACAGAAAAGAAAGAAAGGAAAAAAGGCATCGTAAAATGAAACAATAATTGGGGAGAGGAAGAAAATACCTTTCTTTTTTTTTTCTTTTTTCCTTTTCCTTTCCTTTCGTTCTTCTTTTAAATCAGACCGATGTTGTGATTAACTTGCATTCTGCAGCATAGTTGATGTGACAGTCAACCAAATTAATCCCATTATGCAAAATCCAGTTCACAAGTGGTTTTTCTTTTTCTTTTTTTTTTTTTTGCAAAATTATGTCAATTTCCTCATAAATTGGAGAGACCATGTCAGTTTTCTCTATTGTACATAGACACTACACAGTGTTGTATGTCTATATTCCTTTAATGCAGTAAGATACAAATTTTAGCTCCATGGCACAAATTAAGATTCATAACTTTAATGCTGATGTTTCTGTTTACATGAGACTTGTAGGAAAATTTCCATTAGTTTTGGCATTCATTTTCATTCTTGCATTTCATAACATACCAACTATTAAAAAACAAGAGGATGAAGAGCTTTAAAAAATAAACAACTGGCAACCTGAAGTAAAAATGCCTAATTATTTTGATAACATAAGCATGATTTTTTTTTTTCTCTCCCACTTCTTTTTTTCCCCCTTCTTCCCTTTTAAAGGAATTTGCCGCCTGTGGCAAACAAGCCTCCACGAGGCTCCCCATGGTGTGCGTGGTGTCTGGCGGCTGGAGCAGGAGACATTTCCACAACTGCTACCCTTTCAGCTGACTGTGGCCATGCAGTAGGTGGCCAAATCTGTTTGGCTTTCACCGAGATCTGTGAATTCCCTGCATCCAACCAACTTGTCAAATTAAAACCTTGCCTGCTCTGTGCTGAAGAACAGACGTGCAATGGAAGCTTCTTGCACTCTAGCCCTTTGTCACCAGCACGCTGAGCTCCCAACATCTGCTCGCTGGACTCGGCTTTTGCACCTTGTTCATTTATAATGCAGCAAACCTCAGCTTCCATAGCACAGGACTTAATGTGCCCCTGGTTAAAAAAAAAGAAATTGAGGAAAAGGAACATCCAGAGAGGAGGAAGAAAGAGAAGAGAAGAGAAATTGAGGCTCTAATATATACATTCCTTACTGATTTGGAAATAAACATATTTTTAAGTGAGAAGTTTGTTGGATTGTACTTTTTTATCTCGGTAATGCTTTCTTGTACAGTGAATTGTTGACTTTTTTCCCATGCTTTAGATTTATTAGACATGTGTCAAGTTGTCAGCCTCCTACTGCTTGCATTTGTGTCCACCTTGCAAACAGCAGGGAAAAATATTTTTTTTCCTTCTCTCTCTCTCTTTCTCTCTCTCCTATGAATGTTCACTTCTTGGCAGCTCTGAAACAAATTTTGAGCAGTTGCTGTTCCTATTGATAGCAGTAGTTTGATGTTAGAAAAAGGGGGTTTATTTTCCCCAAGTTTCTGACATATACTGGCATATCATCTCACATCCTACCCTGATGCATCAAAACTAAAGCAAACCAAACCAAGGGGAAAAAAAAAAGGCAGAAAGAGGGGGAGGGCATAAACCAGCATGTTCACACAGCTCCTGAGCCACTGAAGAACACCCGCCCATCTGTTCACCATTTCAGTCCCTTTGTTCTATCTTTATTATATGTATTCCTCAATAAAATGAACTCCTGCTACTTTGACGACATTTCAACACATGCCTCTTAGTCTGCGTTTGAACTGTCTGTGAGGATCTCCTCGCTCTCCTCCTCTCACTTGCCATCAGCAGCTGAGCCGAGGAGATACCTGCCAGACAAGCCAAGCCGGGGGAAGGAAGCCTCCAAGGCAGTGAACAGCTCCCTATGGCGCAACCAGAGTCCCCAGGAAATAGTTCCAGGTGGGGAATCCTGTGGAGGCAGCCCCACATACTGAGAATGACGCACCGTGCATTATGTGTTTGCTGCCCTCGGAATTACATTGATGGCAAGGTGCCCCTGTCAGGGACAGGGCTCTCTTTCAACCCTACAGAATTAGTGCTTGGATTTTATATTTTAAAGCCAGCTACAGATGCTCACTCTCACACACCAAGATGCTTGTATCTAACTTTCAGATGGCTAAATTTTACCCACAACTGCCCCTAACCTTTAGCACTTTCGTTTCTTTTCTGACTTGTCTCCTTCTGTTGCAGCTATGAAATTTCCCAAATATTAAAATGTCCTGCAAGAAGAACAGGTCTGAGGTCTTAGCTCCCCATCTGGTTATTTGGTTACCTCCCTCTCTTGCCATGCAGCTGCGTTCCTCAAAACAAAAGATTATCTTATGACAGAGGATCTGCAACGGCATGGAAATGTCATTTTTGCAGGTTACTGCCTCCCAGGTGTCTCCTGTTGAGGAGAAACTGGAAGTGGGGAAATGGGGCACCCCAATACAGTTTGCCTTGGTTCCTATAACAGCAGAAGGAGAATTGAAGTCATTCAAGTCATTATCAGAAAACCCAGGCCTCAGTGGCTTAACTGCAGAGTGTTTGTCACTAGGTCAGCCAAGAGGGACTACTGCCAGAAGAAAACACCCCAAACTGCCTTATCAGTTTGTTTTCCAGGGACAAAGAACCCTTCAGCTAAGGACTGCTGCTGGCATTACTCTGCCTGGTGCCTGGGTTCAGCAGCCTCTCACACCATTCCAGTGGCACCTTCTCCAGCAGTGCCAGGTACCCTCTCAACCCCAGGGACACCAGTGCCATGGTGTATGACTAAGCCAGCTCTGTTCCCATGCAGATCTTCCTGCCTGTGAGCAAACAAGCACTTAAGGAAACTTTGCACTGTGTATGTCCCCAGAGCAAAGCAAACCACAGAGCAAATGGAAATTGCTCCTATCCAAACACTCTTCCACACCTGGCATTTCATTACACTGCAGAAATGTAGCTCCAGAGGCACGGGTAGCACTTCCCTTCCATCCAGAAGCACTTTGCACCCTCTGCCTAATGTCTTACAGCAGTAGCAGCTGTCTGGGGGTAGAGAGGACATGCCCATTTGTTTAGCTACAATTAACATTCATCTGCTGTAATGATTCATCGGGTGATAAAGCAGTGATGAAATGTAACTTTCAGGCTCATCAGAATGCATCACCTTCTATGTGGCAAGTCAGAAATTCCTGCCACAAGAGAATCCGAGACTGGTGGCATTTTCCATCCCTAGAGGCACATTCCTCCTCTTCCCAAACGCAAAAGCCTGGAAATGCCATTGCTGTGCTGACAGAAGGATTCATGCAGCATCTCTGTTTTCACTGCAGCTGAATTCACTCCTGCTGTAGGTTCAGCCTGTGTGGAATATTATGAACATCTCCACATGTACATTACACCCCAACTCATTGGCTGCTATTTGCTCTGGAGACTAAACATTCGATCTGCCAGCAATCACATTATCGTGCCAGCCAAAATGCAAACCTGAACCATATGGGCAGAAGAGGGACCCATTGCTTCCACACTGCTGTCTCTATTCTTATCCCTCCAGTTCCCTGATGTTGAAACAGACCATCTATTTCCTCTGAATATTATGAAGAAGAGTAAGAAAGGAACTAGTTGAGAAAATTACTTTGTTTATTAAAAAATAAAAAGTCTCTATGAAAAATGTTTACCTACTGTTTACTCACCAAACATAAGGTTTTGTGCACAGGCATAAAAAAATGCAATGAAATAAATACAAGACATTTAGAAATCTGTGCTGTGGATTTTGCCAAAAATGGAGCAGCAGAAGCTCACCCTGCCTGAGGGAATGACTGACTGGCTGAGGATGCATCCCGTCGGAGCAAGCTGAGTTTAGGGCAAGCAACAGGGCAGACAAAGGGAAAGGTAAAATATCTGTCATAGAGGAGAAAATACAGTTTCATTAAGCCAGAGCTCATATCACTTTAAATTCGCAGCTGGACTTTGAAAGTCAGCCTCTGCAGCTCCTGGTGCACTTCTGCATGCGCTGCTTGAAATCCCGAGGTGCAGAAGGTAGCACAGAGCCCAGCCCTGGCTTCTGTCGTGTCCTGTTTATTTCCATAAGTAGTGTTCATAGGTAGCTGGAATAAATACTGTGCCCTGGCACGCTGGGCCATGCTTTGCTGTAGCACAGGGCATACCAGCTGCTAGGGAAATACTGGGGAAAATGGGGACCTGCTGCCAAATGGGATGGGGCCCACGTAACAAAGAACACTGAAAAGGCCAAGGTAATCATTGCCATCTTCACATCAGGGTTCTTTTTTTCAACCTTGGAAGGTCTGCAACAAGGAAGATGAGTGTAGTTTAGGAACTACTTGGTGTAGTTTAGGGAACATTTAAAGAAACTGGTCAGACACAAGTCCATGGGCCCTTATAGGATGCACCAAAGAGTTGTCGGATGTCATTGCAAGGCTGCTCTTAATTGTCTTGGAAAGGTCATGATCAAGGGCGGGGGGGCATTCCTGAGCACTGGAAGAGAGCAAACATCACTCCTGTCTTCAAGAAAGGCAAGAAGAATCCAAGCAGCTACAAGCCTTACTTTGATCCCTGGAAAGGTGATGGAACAGCTAATCCTGAAAACTGTTTCCAGACACTTGAAAGATAGGTGATCAGCAGCAGTCAGCACAGATTTATCAAAGGGAAATTGTGTCCGACCAACCTGATAGCCTTCCATGATGAGATGGAAAGCTTGGTGGATGAGGAGAGAGCCATGGATGTAGTTTATCTTGGTAAGACTTTTGACATTGTCTCTTTTCAACATCTTCACAGACAACCTGGTGATGTATGGGTTAAACATATGAGACAGTGAGGTGATTGGAAAGCTGGCTGAAGCGCTGGGCCCAAAAGAGATGTGATCAGCAGCTTGAAGTCAGTCACTAGTCACTAGCCAACTCCAGTGCTAATACTGGGACCAGCATCGTGTAACACTCTCATTGATGACTCTGACAACAGATTCAGCAAATCCACAGGTAGCACATAACTGGGAGAACTGGCTGGCAGACTGGATGGTTGTGCTGCTATTCAAGCCAGGCTTACATCAGCCCTTGACAGGCTGTAGAAATGAGCCAATGGGAAACCCATGAAGTTCAACCAAGGGAAGAACAAAGTAATCTCATGCACTAGTACACCTGACCATCTAAGAAAGCAGCTTGGCAGAAAAGATCCACGGGACCTTGGTGAACAAATTGACTATGAGCCAGCAATGCAGCCTTGCAGCAAAGAAGGCCAGCAGTATCCTGGGATGCATCAAGAAGAGCTCAGCCAGCAGGTGGAAAGGGGATGATCCTTCCCCTCTACTGCGTGCTAGTGAGGAGACATCATCTGGAACTCTGTGTCCAGTCCTGGCCTCCTCAGTGCAAGAGAAACCAGGACATATGGGAGTTTAAGTGCAGTGAAGAGTCACTAAGGTAAATTAAGGGCTCAAAGCATTTGGCACGTGAGTAGAGGCTGAGAGAGGTGGTCCTTTTCAGCCCAGAGAAGAAGAGGCTCAGGGGGAATCTTATCAATGTGTACAAATGTCCAGTACTGGAATTAAAGCAGAAAGAGCTAGATTCTTCTCAGTGTTGTCCAGTGACTGGATAAAAGGCAATGGGACAAACTGAAACATTTATTAGGAAATTCCATCTAAATATAAGAAAAATCTCTTTTTTTTCTTGTGACAGCAATCAAACACTGGCACAGGATGCCAAGAGAAGTTGTCAAGTCTGCATCCTTGGAGATATTCAAAACTCAAGTGGACATGACCCTGAGTAGCTGACCCCAGTTGAGCAGGGGCTTAGAATACTTGATCTCCAGAAATGCCTTCCAACCGAAGCTGTTCTGTGATTTTCTCAACTTGCAGCTTCTCAGGAGCACAGAAAATACAAATCTACAAGATACATGATTGATCCAGGCCAGCATCTGGTAGTCACTCTTGGCAGATTCTCCGAAAGCTTAATATTCATCATAAATGCAGAGCTGAGGACTTCACTGGTAATATCCAGACTTTTAGGTCTTCACAAATCTTCAGAGAAAGTCGAACCTTAAAACCCTACAAGGATCTTGGCCTTGGAGTGTGGCCAACACTTCGTCATGGTTTGATAGTGTACATGGACTTCCCTGAGCTTTGAATCAGGAAGTCTCTTAATGATCATTTCCTCGGGGGTGGGGTGGGAGGGGGAACACTGGACAGAGGAGAGCTGCAATCTTTCTGTTTAAAACAGGTAAAAATTAATGCCAATCAGGTAATACAGATGTATCCATGGACAGAGAGACAAGTTCTTTCTCTGAACACAGAGCTTAAATTACTTGTTGCAGTATTTGAAAAACAAGTGAGACATATCTCAGACTCAGGAGATATTCTTGAAACCAGGCAAAATTAATTTTTTTTTCCCATATCTACTGCCAAATATTGCACAGTTACATGGCTATTTGCAGGTAGAAGACAATGTGCACCTTATCTTGCCAGCAGTAGAATCCACACTGGCTTTAAAGGAATAAATCATTAATTTAAATAATGGATTTTCTGTTTACAAAACATGCATTTAAAAATATTTCACCCCCAGCTCAGCAGAAAGAAAGACCTTGTAATATATATTGGTGAATCTGATAAATGCTTCTATGCACATATAGGCATGATTTTAGTCAGTTGGATTTTATTTGCTTGTTTTTTATTTAAATCAGTGGGATTTTTTTCTGTGGTGCATTTTAGACAAATACATAAGATTTTAAGAGAAATTAGAAGACAAGCAACATTTCTCCCTCTTTTTTCTACATGTAATGATGTATTTTGAAGCTCTGGTGAGCAGGAAATGGGATTCCAGCTGGTGCCAGCTGCCACCAAGGTTCTGCACAGAAATGCTTTTCAGCACCTGCAGAGCCTTAATCCTAATTCAGGAGACCCCAACATCATCATCATTATTATTATTATTATTATTATTATTATTATTAATCTCCTTATTGCTGACCCCACAAAATGTCCACGACTTGGGACTGGTGGAACACTGACGTAAGTCCAGACTTTTAAAACTGACTAAGTGATACTAAGAATAATATAGCAATGAGGGCCAAGATGGATGTTGTCCCAGAGGTAGGCCAGTGTAACACTATTAAATCCTTGAACAAATCCAGAGCTGGGGGCTTCTGAAGATGAGCTATGGGTATGGATTGATAAAATGACGGTCAATTTGCAAAGCAGTTTTCTAGAAACAGGCAAACAGGTCCATGTGACTTTGAATTCAAATCAGCCTAAAAGCCTGAGGGACAGGTTAAGAATAAGATTTGATCAGATATCCTTTCTTATGAAAAAAATAAAAGAAACTCAAATGTGAGGTCCATGGCTTGGATCTTTCTATTATTTTAATTAAAACTAATCAGTTTGCAACCTCCTACATGCTTATTTCATTGCCAGAATCTGACTGGGAGCATTAGACTAAGTGAATCAGACTGCTTGGTGATTATCCAGCTGGAATATTGTATTTCTCTCTTGTTGCCATCTCTGTAGTTTAGTGGTCTTAAGACGATGCATGTGGTCCCTCTTAGGATCCACAGAAAGGACATTTTTAGAATGAGGCAGTTGGAGGTAGGAGCAAGAGAGGAGTAGATGATACTCTTGAAATACTATTCCTCTGCAGCAGTGGTCCAAAAGCATTCATAAAGCAAGTAATCACTCCTCTAGCAAAACAAATTTCTAGCATTTGATTGATGCTCAGATTCACAGGGCTGAGAAAGACAAGTAAACAAGTCAATTCCCTGACTCATCATATGATGTCTCTGAGTATCACATAAAATGCTAATGATTAAGTTAATTTAGTAAATATAATCAAGAAGTCCACCTTTATCTATTACTAACAATTCTATTATTCATTAGCTTTTTACCTCTCACAGTTATGAAACATTGCCCTTAGTTGCTTTTTAAAAAAAATGTTAACTAGAACAAGGGTTAAGAAGAGGCAAAGCAAAGGACCACCCATGATAAAAGGCTTTGAAGATTTCCTCCAGATGAATTCTAGCAACTAAGAAAACTTCTGACAGTTTCTAATTTAGACAGTCATTTGTGAGAAATGAAAAAACACCTGGTGAACAAAGTTAACTGGCTGAATAACTGTTCAGAAGAGGAAAAAAAAAAAAAAAACCCACAAAAATTTGCTTACCCCAGATTTTGCCTCTGTTTCAATTTTGTTGCCCAAAAGAAAGGAGAGCAGCACTTACTTTCAGGCCAGATAAACAGCACTCTGAGAACCCTCTGCTGTGATTGAGTTATTCCCACTTGCTTTCCACTACATGCTTAAACACTGTTTCAGCAAATATTCCAGACAATTGCATAACTTCTTAGACTGTTAAAAAAAACAAACCAAAAACCTAAGAGCAAAAGCTATGTGAGCACAGTCAAAATAAATTAGCTTACTGATTATTCAATTAATATCATATTACTTTAATTAATTAGCATTCTTCTGTGGGAAGGAGAGACAGCCTCCCTCATTAAAAGCCTTTATACTGCACAGAAAATGTATAGGCATGTCACTGCTCACAATCCTCTTGAATTTGGGACCTAATAAAATTCCTTCACTGTCTTGTAGCCCATTGAATTAGGCTGGGAATATCCACTCATGGACATTTGTGGCAACACAGAGATGTCTGGACAACATCTGAAAATCTCAGATTGCTGGAGAATACAGCCCCCATCTGTCTGAGGGATCATTTAGGTGGAAGTAGCTAGATAAAAAGAATGTCACTAGCCATTTATATATGTGGGAGACGAATTTACACAGAGTTCATATCAACTTTATTGTTTGGATTTTTCCTTTCTCAATAGACAGATTCAAATGGAAGTATTGCTTGACTTGAAACAGGAAACTCAGTAAACACATCTCTCAAAATTTTCATTCTCAATGTATCGGTAACATTTCAGTTCATTACAGTGTTATTAGTCAGTCTTCATAAAAGAGCTATGCATCTTTATTAAAAATGGAAGTTCACATCATTTTATGTTCCCATAAAAATGGGTGGTGGTAGCTTTGATTAATTTCTTCACGTACAATGAACTTTACAGCAAATTGGACAGTGTAATTCAATTCCTATTTCTGTGGATTTTTTTTTGTTGGTGGAAAATTGATATAATTCATATGTAATCGTATTGCCTTTGCAAGAGATATTTAAGAAATAATATCCTGAGGTAATGATTGCATGGCTTAATTATTAATACCATACTTTCAGGCACGACAGTGTGCACTCCTTTTATCAACCTTGGCTTCTATCAAAAAAATATTTCCCCTATCTATAGTTTGTTACTTGCTGTAAGGTGTTTCTGAATTTTACACATACACACATGTAGGTGTGCATGAGTCAGAGTACCTGATATTGGTGTGCTTCTCTTCAGAGGAAGTTTTAATTTTGGAAAGGGTGGATGACTAAAAGATAAAAAGAAGGCCAACTCAGTAGCAGAGCAGAATTATATGCGCAGATTTCAAATAAGATGGGAAGGTAAATTTGAAACTCTGTTTGTTGGAAATGATGATTTTCTGGGTTAGGATAATTACTGAATCTCTAAGGAAGTTTAACTAGCCACAAATGGACCATGCTAGGAAATCCAAGGGGACAGTCCAGCATCACGAGGAGGTCTAGAAGATCCAGTGTTCTCTTCTGTTATATGAAGGTCTGGTCAGGCCTTTCTAATAATCAAATTATCCAAGTGTGCTGGGTAATCTTTAGAGATGTAGGGAGCTGACTATTTCTGTATTTACAGTTCTGCCTTGAGGGATGGAAGAAAACTCTTCATCTGGTCAGAGACAATATAATATATCATTATTTCTCTGTTGTTTTATGTTTAAGCCTCTGCCAGTGTTGAAAATTGCTTTCCTCTTATCTTTCTTTAATCAGTTCATGAGACCAATGCACTGAAATGAGGGAATGTTTAAACTGTACCAGCCACACATGCAATGTGTGCTCACAGGTGATGTTTGTAAGTGATGCTTTGCTATTATCCTGCTTTGTCTTCATTCTAAGGCAAACCCCTCCAGACAAGCCTCCCTTGGAAAACTGTGGACCATAGCTACTATTTTTTACTGAAGAGAAAGGCCTTCCCAGCATAATTTGATAATGTTTTGATGGTGCTAACCACCACAGCTGGACCCATTCTGCACTTAGATCACAGAAAATCCAATGAACACATTTACTGAAGCTCAAATCAAAGAAAGAAGCACCTATACAGAGTACCAGCAAACATAACTTCATGAAATGAGTTGATGTGACAACCTCTGACCACACAGACCCCTTTTTAATGGATATAATTTCCATGTGGAAGTCAATCCCAGGAGATCTTATCAGGACATTTCCCTTACTTGTCTTTTCATCATCCAATAAGACATTTGGGTGAAGAGGCAGTCCCACAGTGTTCTGGGTATTGGTGGTGAACCTACAGATAGAACAAAAAATGTAAGAAACTCTGTTTTACCCAGACTCAAAATGCTCTGTTAGAACGATGACCTTAAAAGAGCAGCCATCATCCTTGCTATCAAAACTAAATGGAGAAAAAAAACCCCAAAATTTCAGACAGACAAACACTAAATCATGCTCTTGTTTACAGATTAGTATTAACAACTGTAAATGAATCTAAAAACCAATTAGAAAGGAAGATGTTGCTTGGAGGACAGATATTTTCAGTTCTGTGTGTGACAGAAGTATAATTCTTGAGACTCCTGATTTCTAAGTAATCTTACAGGGGTGGGTTTAGGCAGAATAGCTCACAGTAGTAGTAGGTGGAAGGGTTATTTCCAGCCTTCATCTCCCTAGGAGTGGCATGCTGGCTAACCACACTCAGATAAACAAGGTAGAAGGGAATGAGAATTTTAATGCCCTGGAGCTCCCAACAGGCCAGTCCTGTATGAGTAACTTTAATTTCAAATGTTGGACATTTGTGGAGCCTCTTCTCAGCAGCAATGCTCTGCATTTCTAAATAGCACAGAGCTGAATGCAAAGAGATCTTCCATCAGTCCCTTTGTTTCACCTGGCCTTCAGCTCACAGTTGTTAAGGAGGTTATTGAGCTAACTAGAAAACACTCATAAATAAATGATACAATTCAAAGAGATGCATTTATCATATTCATAGTAGTTTATCGAATATATTTATTTCATATTCTACCTGATTGTGTTTTGAGTTTATATAAGTTCCTGTGTTCAGATATAAGCTAGTAAGTAGAAAACTATAAAATTGTGACTATGCTAGAACAAAGAAATAAAGAAATATATATGCTCCCCTTCAAAGTATCACTCTGGTACATTTTACTATTACATTTTGTTCTTCGGAGAAAGACTATAAGTAGCAAAATGCCAGGCAATGCCCAGAATATCATATTTAAAGAAAACATAACCATTTCTCTTGTGCATACTGGAACTTTGCAGTTTGAGGAAATCTCTTATTATTTCAAGATAGTACTTCTCAGTTTCAGTTCAAAAGGATTTTTTTTTTATGCCAGCATATTATTCAAAATATTTAAAATAAGGGTATTCAAAGTCTTTATTGTCCACATGAGATCCTAACAGCTCACTTGCTCTTCCTATAGACTTCCTGATGCTTTTAAAGCAAAAAATCTTTCAGCCTGACTCCAGGGACATCTAGGACTTGTGAACTACTTCCAAAAAGACTTCAGGAGGTATGGAAGAAAAGCAAACCAGTTGTAGAGAGACTTAAATTCACTCTATAGGTCCCAAACCTCTATTGAGCATTTGAAGGAGGTTGAAACCCACAACTAGTTCAGGTGTTTAAGTGTAATTAAGGCCTCCTTTTTTCCTTGCCTACATCAGTGTAAACTAAAAATAGTTCTCTTTAAGCCACTTGGTGTTGTCAATTTGTGGTGCAGCATCACACCCCTGCTAACAAATCACAGATAAGGCTCCTCACACCAGATAAGACTATTAGTCTGCAGTCGAATATTGGCCAATTCTTGTTGTGTTAGAAGAAAATTGCTGTTTGTTCAATGCTGCACAGGGGAAGATATTCCTTACAGTTACCTGGGGTCATCCTCTTACGTCAGAGGCAGAATAAAATTATTAGTTTTTGGTAACTGTTCTTCTTCATATGTCCTGACTCTTCCACTCATTATGGCCCTGAACCAGCAAGGTACTTAAGCACACAAACAGCCCACACCGCTGCTGGGGTTCCAAATGTTCTGCATGTGTGAGGTCTTTCAAGAATTAGTTTCTGAGTTGCTTTTAAATGCAGTTATGAAGGTGTTAGTGGAAATGCCCACACAGCAGCTCAGTGTCACTATTACAATGTGGGCCATACAAACACAGTGCAATGAAAACACATGCCAACTTTGTTCTTTGTTCTTGACGTGTCCTATTTCAACCAAGATCTGACAAAACATGGTTGTACTGACCATTTTACCTGTGGGTTATGCATCTCAACAAATTAAATCATTTGAGTTCCCTGAGATCATCCCACTAACAACAGTGATGGTAAAAGCCTGCATACTTAAAATGCAGGCTTGTATGGTCACAGCAGAGCACTGATCCTGAATTTGGTACATGACAATAACTAAATCAACTGGCAAAAACATAATTATGCCAGATCAGGAGGAGCTAAGTTCAGAGGACTGTTTAGGCAGCATAGTGTCTCCCTTGTGAGAACTATATAAGGGAGAGCTCCTTAAAACATTGAGCCCTAAGCAAGCTGCCTAATAAGACAAAAGGCAAATAAATATGATTCACATCGAAAGAGGTACAGAACAGAGACAGATCAACTGGGAAAACCAGGTAAGGCAAAAGAAGAAATCTTTAACTTGTGCACAATGGACTACTTCACTTTGCTAGGAGGCAAAAAAATAAGCATCTGTGGGAACTTCTTTGTTATTAGCAGTGTTTCAGAAGCCATTTTCAGAGTCCAGCTGTAAATTGGATATAAGCACTTGCCAAATGCAAGGGGAGTGGTTTCCACTTTGGTCTTTGTGTTTATTGTTTCTGCACTGGCAACAGAATTGAATTCATAGCAGCAGCAAAACAAAGACAGCTCTGAGTTATATTGTAATTCACTGCTGGAGATTTATGAATATTATTTTCCCGTAAAACCCAGCATTTTTCGCTTTACTACTTGTAACCTGTAAGTGGCATAAAACTGTGTACCTAGCAGGGTTTCCTATTGCAGTGAGTGCCAAACACCAGTGTAAGAACTGCACTACATGCACATGTGGTTATAGACTATGCATAAATTGTGCCTTTATGTTTAACTTGTCTAATCAGCTCACCATATCAAAACTTAATAAGTAGCTGCTTCTCATTTAAAGGTCTAGTAAAACTTCAATTACTATGGCTGTAAGATGCCTTGTTTCGAAAAGAGCATTAAATAGTTTTATAGATATGGTTAGAAGATCTTGTGTAGTTGTTTTTATGAAAGTGAATGAGTTCATTAATAATGGAAGTCAGAGACAGAAATACAAGTTGGGAGTGGGTGAAGTATCCTGCTTTTGCATCCCTTCCTCACAGGTTATCCTTGAAGAGTAAGTCGCTTCTGCCTCCATATTGATGACCAGGCATGGCTAGACCCCAATAACATACCCAGAGGTGATGCTTTGTAAGCCACCCTTCCTCTCAGGGACAGCACTAAAGGGCCTGATTATCATTTCTACCTGCTTTTCTTCCAGGAAAAAATAAATTGTCTCTGGTGAAGTTACTCTGGATTTAATTCAAAACCATGACCTGAAGCCTCTTTCACATGTGAGAGTATATTAAGAAAAGGAAAAAATAAAAAAAAAAGTCTTATTATACTCATGAGTATATGAGAGCAATGAGGATCCCATCCTCTGTGCTGAGGGATTGGCATTGCTCTTCAGCCATGGTAACTGCAAGCAAGGCACATGATTTGGCAATGAGATTATCAGGGGACACGGAGCAGAGGTTCTCATTGCTCCACCATACAGCTGTCTCCATAGGTGCCTGGGATCTTCCCATCAGCTTCAATGGATTCTGGTCCTGATCCCAGGGAGACCAATCTTTCCTTTCTTTCCCTAAAATTTGGCAACCAGGATTCAAGCTTCCATGTCACTTTCTCTTCCAGAAACCAGAAAATCCTACAGGGAACTTGAAGTTAACACAGAGCCCAGAGTAGAAAATTTCTTGCCTATAGTATGCACCAAAAGGAAAGCATCATTTTAGATGCTGGCACTCTAAGTTAGATTTCTCTGTATCTCTACAAGCACTGTTGGCTAAATCTGTACTTTTTTTTTTCAAATGTATTTTTTTGAAAAAAGGAAATCTCAGATTTACTGTAAATGCAGACGAGGAAGGCAAGAGCAGATGGGCAATGTTTAAGTTACAAACCTAAGGGAAGATTTTTCATAAAAATCTCTTCAACTGCAGCTCTTAAAATAAAGAAAGATTTTCTGTTTTCCACAGTGACTCACTAAACCTTTATTTAGACAGTTGGTAAAAACACCACATCACATAATTCACTGTTTCGTTTTTTTTAACTTCCCCCCCTTTTTGCTCAGCTGCACTTTTAGAATGATGATGTTTTTTTCCTTTTAAAAGGAGGCAGGAATCTACATGAAGACATTTTGCCTTTTACTTTTTGTTGGCAATCTAAATATAGCTTGGAGTGGCTAATATTCCTGTTCAGACCCACAGCACAGCACCCTCTGTTGCGCATATTAAATAGGAGGATTAAAATCTTTATGAGGGTTTAGTTCATTTTGTGGTAGACATTTTTCATAGATGAGTTTTCATAGTCATTCAGAAATTCAAAACCAAAAAGCAGGGCACAAAACATAATGATTTGGAATAAAGAGTTAGTCTTACCCATTAAGAAAATCTCTTACTGTGCTGATTGCAGGAGGTCTAACTATTTGTGGAGTTGGACAACTTGTTTTCCACATAAGTGGCTCATGACACTTATTTGTCTTCAGAAAGGCTGCAAGTTACATATTTGCTGCTGTTTGCTCTCAACCAACATGCTGCTGGGTGATCATGAACACCCTTGTTTACCACTTAATCCAGTGGCAACTGAAAATACTCAAATTTTGGGAGCAGTGCTTTAAACCAACAGTGGAACATCATGCAGGGCAGTGGAGGTTTCTCCCAGTACATGAATATGGACCACATGGGATTTTGCCAATTGACTGCTGCTAGCCTGATTCCAGGAGATTTTAAGGTCCCCAGTTAATTTCCTGAGAAATGAATTAAGGGTGTAAACACTTCACCACATACATCAAGCAGACATAAAATTATACAGGTTTCCCCGTGGCAGATGAAGCACTCTTAAATCAGGTTGCTTTAAAGTTTCATCCAACAGTTCCCAGACCTCCAAATTTCTGTCGTAGGTGCTACTTCTGGAAGCTGCTACCTCCAGCCCTTCTCCTTGCTGGAGTATGCAGTAATGCTGTGGGGATCTACATGCTGAAAAGAAGCTTATTGTAACCAGTAGCTAGAAATGAAGATGACTCAAAAAACCAGAGGGTTCTAAGTTGATTACACTGTATCTGCGTAAGAAAAACCTTGCTTCTTGCTGTGGAAATTATTCTAGCTAAGATTAATTGTAAGATTCATTTTTATGTAAGATTCATCTTTATTCTAAGATTTTTTTTTTTTTTTTTTTTTTTTTTATTCTTAGAGAGGCTGCACTGGTCCCTGTGGGTCCCTTTTCTCCATAGCTGTGTGTTTTCTGCTTTTCTACATTCAAAGGCATGTTCTCCACAGACAGGGGAGCTGAGCAACTGAAGAGCTGTGCATGAATGTCTAAGGAGCTAATGTGACCTTTGGTCACCTGATGATTTGGTACATTGCCTATGAGGCAACTGGAGGGAGTAGCTCTGATGGCCACCACATGGGCCTAGTGAAGCAGTGGGAATATAGAGAAAATATATACAATTTAAAAGGGGAGAATAGTTCAAGAAATAGCTTTACCTGAAGAAATACCAGCCTGATAAAAAGGTATGGTAACATGTGAAAAATGTTTAAAAAAAAGAGAGAGGAAAAAGGGGAGATATTTTACTAGGAAAACAGCCAAGTTTCACTAAGGCCTGTTTGAAAAAGCTGATAACCTTTCCCAGAAGCTTGATGGTCTCCTTCTTCCTTGTGAAAAGCCATGTTCATTTGAAGAAATCATCAAATAAAAAAGGTTGAGTTTCTGAGTAGAACATGAATATTTGTGGTACTAACATCTGTGGTGGCCTTTCAATTTACTAGACCAAAAGCAAAGAAAAGGAGGAATTGGACCAGTCTAGTGGTTGAGAGTCTTTATGGCTTCCAAACCACACAAGAATTCGTTTGTGCTGTTAGCATCAATTTATTAGGGCGGGTCCAAAAAAAAAAAATTCTGCCTTTTTCTTAGACGAAGCACATCCAAGATATGCTGCTTTTACAAACTATTGCATAGCATGTCTCCTATTTACATTTCCCAAGGTGCTCCAGTCTCATCCTCAGCATTTCAGAGAAGAGGTGTGTAAGGACTACAGGAAAGAGACCAGGACAGAAAGTCACATTGGCCTGAAGTGTTGACAAGCAGCAGAGTCAAAATCCCTTTGGCCTGCTGGTATCTAAATCCCCCCATGTCTGGCTGCCTCTGCTGTGCTGCTGATCTCTTTTCCATACCATATTAAAAAAAAAAAAGTGCTTCTGTGGATTGCCTGTGAATGCCATGGTCTCTGTGTGTGCAAAATAAGAAACCATTTTATTTTCTAAGAATCCTTCTCTTTGAAGATGACCTGCTCAGAATTCATGAAATGTGATGGATTTTCTTCCTCTGGCATATGGATGGTTTCTCCTTAAATTTCATCTCTCTTCAGCATGGCTCACTCTATTTCAGTCATCCCTGCTGCCCACACTCTTCCACCGTTTCCCCTGTGCTTCGTGGACAGCTTCATAGAGCAAATCTAAAGAGAGATAGCTGAGACTGATGCTGAGTTAAGAAACATTTAATCTTTATGCAGCTGAAAAGCAAATGACCAGCCATTTTTCATGGTTAATTAATAGCACATGCTTTGTAAAGTGAAGTGCATCTTAGAGGCTGGACTCTCCTCTGGCTTTAGAGCAGTGTGATTCCACATGGCTCCTGTGGAGCCACTACAGGTATTTTTCACAGGGAAAATAGATTCACGTCCAGTGAATAGAAATTTATGTTCACATAAGGTGGTCCAGCTGACCATGCTATTTTCATTCAAAGTACCTAAATGCTGAGTTCCCAAAAACACTGCCCGAAAATGTGGAAGTGGGTTTGGTAAGTGCTTCTGGAGAAATTGGAACAAACCCAACATTTCCTTAAGAATATTTAGTCTTCTTTTCAGCACTGTGGGAGGTTTGGGCTGCTGCTTTGCACATTTTTCAAGTGCTTTTCCCTTTGAGACACCTAGGGCAAAGGCCTCAGGCACTTGATATTATCTATTTTCCTAAGAAGAGTTTTTTCCATACCACAAAAAAAAAAAAAAAAAAAAGGTGCTTCTGTGGATTGCCAGTGAGTTCTATGGACTCTGTGTGTGCAAAACTCCCACTGTCATCACCAAAGAGCTGCACACAGAAAAAGAGTAGCCCATGTAATAGATTCATGAACAGAATAATCCAGGAAGGGCCCAGAATGGTGCAGCAGATACCCAGCCATGTCAGGTGTGGTGGGCAGGATGAGAATCTGGATAAAACAAATGCCAAAAGAATCTAAAGCCTTAGCTACAAAACTGAAGAGACCACAATATATATTTTAATTCTCTCAGGGGAAATGATGCTATTAGTATACTAAAATACAATTTTTCCCCCCTCTTCCTAAAGTGATTCAAAAGCAGCATTTGGGATCAATTTGCCAATCCTTGAAAAAATGCCTAGAAAGGGCAAAGTGGTCAAAGATGACATGCTTGATACTGAGAGGTAGAAGTTGTCCAGTAGCTGAAGCTGCTTAGGGCAAAGCAAATTTCCAGGTGTAAGGGGGTAATATTGCACGGGTAACAGGAGTGAGAACGCTTTCACCCTCTTGCATCACCCCACAGAGCTCTGACCTGCCCTCGCAGATGAGGAGGCTGCTATGCTTGAGCTGATGAGAGCTCAGGACAGCATCTGACTCCCTCCTGCCTTTGGGCTCCACATTCACCACCTTCCACACAGGACTGGACTTTTGGGCTGGCAGCCCAAGGCCTGTACCAAGAATACCAGGAGTGTCACCGTGCCTGCCTCCCTTTGACACTAAAGGTGGCACCACTTCCTTTTCCTGGTGGAGACCTCCAGTCTGGTGATAAGTGCAGCAGCAATCTGTGATTGTTTGTTTGTGCTCATCCTGCTGATGCTGCAGCCCATATATTGACTTGTCTGGAAGTCTCAGCTTCCAGCCATTCTAGGTCACTCTTGTTCCCATCTCCTAACCCACATTTTCTGTTTGTCTGCGTTGGTGGTTGAGCATCTGCCTGCACGGCATACCACTGTGTGTGGAAGCCTGGATGTCTTCAGAGCAGGCAGCTGCATTCACAGAAGCTGGATAGAAGTCAGATGCTAAAAAAAAATCTCTGGAAATCTTAGAGGTTCTTGGCTTTAAAGGCATTTAAAAAAGAAACAAACCAACAAGCCCCCCCCCCACCTTTAAAAATGTGCTTGGCAGAGTGTTATAAACAAAGAAAACCAGTTTGCCTGTGGGATATTTGATTCTCCTCGAAGATCTGCTTGCTTCTATGCAGGTGGTACCAGCTGATGCAGAGGAAAGGAGTGATAATGTCTGGGGAAAAGGACAAAGAAATACTCCAGGCTTTTCTATCGAGGGGAGAGGTTGAGGTGAAAACACTGAGAAGCACGACACCAAAACCAAGCCAAAACAATACAAAATCAGTGGAGGAAAAAAAAAAAAAAAGAAAGAAAGAAAAGAAAGTAATTTTGCTTGGACAATATAATCTGTTTTAAAATTGACCCTCTTTACTGTTCAACTGATTTCATGTTTCCATGTCTTTGACATTTAATCAGTTTCTCTTGGTATTTATCTATGTGTTAAGTTGCACTGGTTTTATCTGAGTGTGAACTGATTTCATTAAATCACTGCAAGCTGGATACTTTTACTGTACTTTGTACCATTTTTATTTCTGTTTACTCTAAATTAATTAGAACCAGTGTCAGGCTGGAGCAAAGCACATCATTCTTCAGCAAAGTAAGTGTCCATTGGTTTAACTCAATCAGTACAAGTTCCAATTTAAGGGCAGCCGGAGTGGGCCAGGCCAAAATCCATTGGTATCCTGGTGATCAGAATATTCCAATATTTGGTATGGGCAAAGTGAGAGGACAAGCACATGACATACCCTTTTATGACTCAGGGGCTTCATCTCTTTTTGCTTGTGGATGCTCTGTTTTGATAGGACTTTTGGACTTGTTTTCCCCTTTTTTTTTCCAAGGGAGTGTTCATCTCAACACTTACCCAGTCAATTAGACATCTGACAAAGGGGGTTTTCTCATTCTGCACTTGTGTAGGTGTGTTGAAAGTTTTCTTAAGGAAAAAAACCCTCTTGCTCCTACATTTCTAATGTGCTTGGGATCCACTCTTTCCAACCATTAGCATTAGGTGGCCCCACCTTCTCCTTGGTAAAATGCAATTCAAATCATAAAATGTGTTCTTTTGATATTTGTCCAAGCTTCTGCTAAATCAAATATTTCGTATCTCTAGAGCAGATTAAAGCCTCCCTCATTTAATAAACGGTATTTAATATTGCCCTGACTTCTCAGCTTGTACCTTTCAAGCAAGACAATAAAACTCCCACACAGGCAGCAGGCACTACATGTGTTTGTACACAAAAATGAAGAAGCGCCACACAACTGTGTGCGGATGAAGGCTGAACTTTCCTCCACTAACCAGCCTGAGACCCTTCCAGGATTTTCTTTCAGTTGTCTCTCGTTCCCAGAAGCCACATTTGCTGCCTTTGCTGGCAGGTTTGGCAACCTGATGTCACTTACGTGGTTAAAAGCTGCAAGTAGCAATTCCAACCAGAGAAGGTGGCTTCTCCCACCCCATCCTGGGTAACCCAGGGCTTGTAGCTCTTAGCTTCTGATAATTTCACTGCACAGCTATAAAGGAGGCACCCCTTTACTCTTCCCCATCCTCGCTGAATGAGCACAAAGGCTGCTTTCGTCCAGAGAGTGGCTTGCATCACCTCTGGGGAGACAGTCCCCTGATGTGTGCTGAGGTTAAGGCAGCATCACCACAGCAGCATAGTAAGGGTCAAAACAATCACCTCTCTTAAATCCTGAGCCTTGTCTGCCTCTGAACACGGGACTTTTTGTCTCCACGAAGCGGGGTGGGCGGGGGGGGGGCGGAGGCAGTAGCAGAGAGGGCAGGGGTTGCAGGCAGCCCCAGTTGCTGTTGTGCATCGTATGAGATAACGTGAGCAGAAACTTCCCTTCCTGCTCACAAACAGGCAACACTTCGCCTCTGTTGTGCCAAGAGGTTTTCATTTTACTATGCCTGGCATAAACTTTCAAGATCTTAATGTATTATGTCAGAAAAATGAGCTTTATTTCATACTTCCAGCATCTGATGGTAGTGAGGAAGAGAGAGAGAGAGCAGAGGAGCAGAAGAGTGCTATTAGCAGCAGCTCTGCTGAGGAAAAAACACCTGGACCTTTTTCCCCCTGGAAGAGCAATTGAATGCAGAGCCTATGTCACTTGCTAGGGACTATCACCTTTCCACTGGCACTGCAGGGATGGGCCTGATGGGCCAGATTTAATGAGGAAAACGATGTTGCAGGGGATGCAGGGAAGGCTCAGGGCTCCACATACTCCCTCATGGTACTGGGGGTACAGCTCGGCAAAAAAAGCAGCCCCAGAGAGCTTGGCAAGTGTGAACCATTGGTCTTGCTTGGGCTGTACTCCGCCGCTGGGTCAGTGGGAGCCAGCTTCAGAGGGAGCAGCCCTGCCATGTCACAGTGCTCGTGTGCCCAGAGAGCACTGGGACACAGGTGCCTCCTGCCTTATTAATTTCTTCTTAGTATTAGTTTTTTTCCAGGTAACACTTTGAAACCCACTCCTAGCCCACTCACAGCTCATAGGAAGAAAAGTGGAAGATTTCTATGAAAATCTTAATACCTTCAGCTGTTTATCCAACAACAGGATATGGATTTCAAATCTGCAATACATATGTATAAAGGGAGAGAGAGAGTAGTGACATAACTGTAAAAGGAAAAGCAATTTACTGTCTGATTTTTTTTTAATGTATATTCTCAGCAGGTAAACAAAATGTATTCACCCACCACAGTGACCAGAAAACAATATATTTCTACTCTTATCAGACACAGGCATTGACTCAAGGCAGGGCCCTAGGGTTACCCATCCCAGCGCAGCCTTCAGATTTGGCATAATTGATACATAAACACACGTTTTGGTGCACGTTGCCATTCCTGATCTTTTAAAACACCTTTCACTCATTGTCTCAGGTTCTTACAGGAGAAAACTTGCTCTGTAGTCTGCCAGCAGCCCATGGGTGGTTGCAGGGATTTGCCCATTGTTTTTGTGTAACACAGCTTAGTTGGCCTCACAGCAGCACATATGCCCAAGGAAACTCCCGTGCAATGTCCTTGGATACCTCCTGGCTTTTGGAAGGAGTCTAGGTCTCCTTACCGTTTGAAGAGCTGCTGTCCACCCTTTGGGTTGACTCAGCCCTATGGCAATACCAATGGTTGTTTTGTGAAAGCTGTGACACTCAAGGCCTCTTTATGATGGGGCTCATTAAACTTCTGAACTTGACTTTTCGAGAGTAAAGGAAAAATGACCTGGCTCCCCGAGCTGCCATGCACAGGCCGTGGACGTGAGCCCACCTGGAGGAAAACACTGGGCTGACAGCCTAGCTCCAGTCACTGGCCAACAGGTGACTGGGCACATCAGGCCTGACCTCTGGACAGGTGCCCTTGGGGGCAGGCATAACCTCAGGGCACCAAAGGTGATCAGCGCAAAGGAGGGCACCAAGCCCCCAGTGCGAGCACTTCTGCCCCAGGAGGCGCTCAGGCCCTGAGCACATTTCCCTCTGCTGCTGGGGACAGCTGCCCTGAGAAAGCCTGTGGCCTCCCTGTGCCCATCCATCCAGACAGAGCTTCATATTTGGAGATCAGCACATTTGTCAGAATGGTTTCCTACCGCCGGCTTGCAACCTTGCCATAAAGCTGCGATCACACCTTCAAACAACCCCTTGTTCATGGAATGTATTTCAAAGACTGGCAGATCTGGCTGGCAGAATGGGGTCCCATATATGAATTAAAGTCTTTACTTTTTTCTTCCAGAAGTTTTCAAGAGTGCTAGTGACAGAAGAGGAAGGGAGGGAGGCAAATTAAAAACTTTTTATACATTAGGAAGGTAAATGAAGCAAGTGAATGCAAAGACAAAGAGATGAAAGTCATATTTTATGGTAAACATCATGCAAGAGCTTCTTATTGGTGATGGGTGCGCAAAATAAGACACCAGAAGCCAATGAAAGAAATGGTTGTTAATACTCTGTCTAGAAATGATAGTTAGTACTGTGACTTTCTTTTTTTCCCCCACTGATTAAATAATTTATATCAGAATACTTTTGTAATTTGAGTCTGTCAGATGGGAGCTCTTTTATATATAAATATATTTTTTTCTTTCCTGCTTTCTAATTAGCAAGGTACAAAACAGAACAGTAATGTATTACACAAGTGGAGAAGTGACATTGTCTGGAGAGCCTGGCTGTGTCCCGATTCCCAACACGGAGTGCTGCAATACTGTGCTCGGGAAGCCCAGACTCCCCTCCTTTCAGCAGCTAAAGAGTTAAAGAGACAGATCAAAGTGAGAAAAAGGGAAAATATTCCTTTCAGGCTTTGAAACACTATTGCCACCATGGAGAAGAGTAGTAGAAAATTAATAAGGTGGTGTTGGAGCAGATGCATGACCTGCAGTATAGTACAGAGGGCAAGAGTTCAAATATAAATAAATATGTATGGCTGTGCTATGTCTTATTAGATAAGAGTGCTGTCTCGTAAGCAGTTTAGGTGCAGCGAAGTGGCATCTGTAGTACTTGTGAGACAAGGAGCTGTACCATAAACAAGCCTTCTGATTAAGCCAGGGATTTTCTAAGAGGCCAGCAAGAGCCAGAAGGGAGATTCACCATTCCAGCTCTCTGGGATCAAGGTATCAGGCATGGCGGGGGAGAGGGGGTGAGTCTCCTGCAGTGATCCTGGCAGAATTGTCATCATTTGGGAGGCAGGATCATTGGGTTCAGCATCCCAAAAGATTCTCCATGAACAAAACTCACATCTGTTTTAAAGCAAAAGTTAAAATGCCATACTACAAGGTGCACAGTAGATGGTAAGTCTCCTCAACTTCCATTTTTCCAGATCAAAACTTCAGGAGGCATCCTTTTGCACAGCATATAGGTGTGGGGGATGCATTTCAGAACTATTGTTTGAACATCCCAAAGCCAGTAAGTGCTTGGGCCAGGGGACAGTGATGGCAACTGATGCAGATGCCAGCCTTCCCTGAGAAAATCCTGAGACTCCTTTGTGTTCAGATCTACCTCAAATAAACCTAACAGAAATCATCTCACAATAATTTCTCAGCCACGGGCTAATTTGAAAGTTATATTTAAAGGTATATGGATTTTATGACGATTAGATCATGACAAATTCTGTTGCAGTTTTTTTTCTTCCTTGTGGAATTACTTGTGAAAAGAAAGGAAGCAGCATTTAAGACTGAACTGGGCTGATTACAAGCAGTCTTAAGAAGAAAAAAAATGACACAGACAAAATAGAGATTATCATTCTTTATCAGTTACAAATAAACTTCACCTCAGGTTTTCCACTTGAGTTGAGCTTCCCCTCTATTTTTCAGCAAAATATTTCTCAAATAGTTCCAATGACCCAAACCAAGCATTTTTCACAAGATTAATTTCTCTGCTGCAGAAGTTCATTTATCCTAAAGCAGACTCCGGCACAGACATGGGCAAGGCTTGTCAGGTAATGTGGAAACAAATATAGGCAAAATACGGAATTGATTCCACGCAAGTTTCACCCCTCCCCACTGCACCTCCCGTTTTTACTTTTATAGAGGGGGATTAGTGACATGGATAAGCCACGGGAGTAAAGCTCGCGTGGTTTGTACATGTCACCAGAACCCCTACAGAAAAATGCAGCTTTATAATATGTACAATTTCGGTTTAGTTTATTATTTATAATACCTGGGTACCAACAAAAAAGCTCAGACACTAATGCAAAGTTTTTAATTTCTTAGTGCGTTGACATCACTTACTGTCTTTCTCAATGTATTTTTATTTGTTTGATCTTCTATAAATTTTTCTCTTTGTTCTTCAGATGGAATAGCAAATCTAGTTCATTCTGAAGACACTCTGCTGCTATAAAGTAACTGAAAAACCTTTAAAAATTTAGAGTTTTAAGTGTGATATCATGTCCCATAAGAATATTTGTATCATTACAGGACACAGTATCACCTAGTTCTCTGGAAATATTAAATTCCACTAATATGTGAGATTATCTACTTTAGTTATTTTAAAGCAGACGATTTATTGGAGAGAAAGAACTAAATATTCTATTTCTATTCCTGCTCTGTTTCAGTGTGATTTTGGCTACATCAACATTTGCAAACCTTTCTCTCTTTCTAACACCTTCATATCGAGGCACCACTGCACTGAAGCTTTTAGTGCAGGTTCTGCTCATGGAATCAGGTTTATAAGGTTGTGGCACTTGCTGACTGCCTGTCCTACTTTCATCTTACCTTGGCGGTGGCTGAGCCCATTAATATTTTGAAGTGAAGCTGGAAGATATCTCTTTCCATAGACTTGTGATCAGACCAGGTATTCAGCTGTCTAGGAAAAGAAAAGGGACAATAGGTGAAAATTTGAGGATTTGGGGTTTTGGGTGGGGAAATTTGGCAGGGCCAGGGAGCATCAGGTCCTGAGCAGGAGGAAATGGTTTGGGCACAAGAGTAAGAATCATGATAGACAGAGGCAGGGCATAGGAGGCAAGGCTTACTGGAGGGCCAGAGTTTTCACCCAGCATGTGGCCACAGAGGACATCCTGACTGTCTTTTACTTGAATCCCACCAGGATCAGGAAAATGAGCTCAGGAGCATTGTTCTCCCTCACTATGCTTGCCTGGCACCTCCTCCACCACCTTCTCAGCAGGGCCTGATGCCACTCCAACTACAAAGCACCTCAGCCTCTTCCTTTACCGCTGAGAGCCCTCCCTACCACCACTTTTACCTCCTCCAGACACAGCATCCCTCTAGTCTATATTCTGACATTATTATGTATTCTCTTCCTCCACACACACACTCACACACACACACGCACATGGAGAGAGTTAAAAGAAATCAATGAAGAATCAGTGGCCAGCGGAATGATGGATAATAAAAGAACACTTTAAAATGAGCAAAAATACTGTGAACAGTTGTGGGACCATTGCTAGAGACAGCTCACAGCATTGCAGGTTTTAACAAAGGAAGATCAGAAGTGTTGACTAGACACTTTTGTTCTGAATTTGCAATGAAGCTGGAGGGTGTATCTATCCCGTCTGACGTTTCTGCAGGAGCAGAACGTTTATCTCTGCTACAAAGGAAGATCTGAGGCAGCACCTGCTAAAATTAAGCTTTCCCCAAAACAGCTCTATTAATTTGCACTCTGGAGTTTTAAAGCGAGTGGCTAAGGAACTTTCTGAAATACCCTCATTAATAATTCACAGATGTTGGGAGAATGAGTTAATTTTGGAGCCTGAAGGTCAGCAAACACTGCTCTAAAGGGAAAAAAAAAAAAACCTGCTAGAAAGAAGGTAAAAAAGAAAGTAATAGAGAGAAGTAGAGAACCAGCAAGGCTGACAGCTCCAGATATATCCTGAAAACAAATTTTTAGGGCAACTATAATGAAAGATTTAGAGTCTAAGTATATATGCATATACTCATATAAACAAAGACTAGCCATAAAAAGTGCCGAGTTGTAGTTCAAGTCCTTCCCTGTTGTTAGGATGTGAGGTTTCATAAACTCAAATTATCAAGGCTATTGCCCAGGCACCCAAAGGATAGTTTGGTGCCTGTGTGTTGCTCACAGTGGGAGGCTGATCTGGGGATGCCACTGCCCCAGGTGTCCCTGCATTCTCAGGGAGGACACAGTGGTATGGTCCCACAGGGCCATGCTGCACAAGGCACCTGTGGTAACACCTTGAGCAGCCCTACGGGCCTTGCCCAGGTGTTTGAAGTGAGGCTGATGACACATTTGAGGTCAAGAAGAAGCTTGCCTTTGGGCCATAGGGGCAAAACCTGGAGTTGCATCTCTGTGGCTTCAGCAACCCAAATGGCTTCTGCCAGGTAGGGGTCTCAAATCCCTACTTTCATTTTAGAGAATCCGCTTTCTTGCAAATCGAAATGGTATTTTTATGATTATTTCCAGTTGTTACATGATTCTTATTATAGTTCAGCACTGACGTCAGCAATAAACAATAATAGGATTGTGAACTATTGCTCTTTCTAATAAAATTATGCTTCTTCTCTGTATTATAAATCTAATAGCTATTACATCAGTACCCATAAATATATATCATTGCTTACCTTTTTAATATATACAGGGCATTGCATGCCCCAACAGAAAATAATCAGATTTTTTTTATAAGTTAGCCACAGCCATTATTAGAGCATGAATGCCTAATAAGTAGAAGTAGAAGATATAATTAATGGACAGTTTTCATATCATTTCTCCTTTTGAAGGAGGAGAAAGAGGTGGCTTTACCTGCTTTTCTTTCCAGTCTAGAGCTGCAGCCTCTATTCTGTCCTCTGCGTTTCTCCACACTTTTCTTTATAATTTCTTTCCCTTTCTTGTTTGAGGCTAAATGCTGGTAAAAGAGTACTGCACAAGGCAGCGCAATTTCTCCAGTGCAGTGCTATGAAAATCCCTCTCTTCCTTTAGAAAGAGCCAAGAAATAGCCTTTTCCTCCACTGTTTGATGCTAATGCACATACTTGCTCTCCCTGTGGCCAAGCATCTGGACTGCCTCCCTTGCCCTCTGTGGGGGATGCGCCCTTTCGCAGTCCCCCCATTGTTTTGTGATACCCACTTTGGCCATGCTCTCCCAGGTGGCCAAACCTCCTGATGCTCGTCCTGGGTCTCTGTGGTGAGTGCCTGAAGGCTTGTGGCAGAGGCTCATGTCCCAGGCAGGGTGACCACCCCAGCCATTTCCCAAAGCCCACAGCCCAGTATCTCTCTGTAAGCCCATGGAGCCTTTCTGGAAAGGACGTGCCTGGCAGCACCCCGGGGCAGCCCACGACATGGACACAGCTGTGATCTATGGAAACGTGTGCAAGATCTGTATAAATAAGGCAGATTCCCCCCTACACCCCCTCCTTCTCCTCCTCCTCCTGCTCCTCCTCCTCCTCCTCTCCTCTCCTCTCCTCTCTCTCAGCACTGATTAATGTGTTGAATGAAACCTTTAAATGTTTGATTTCAAAGCAGAGGGATTTTTCCCCCCTTCTTTCCGCCTATCTGTAAAGAAGGGAAAAAAAAATCTGCGATCATGTGGGAAATGTTGATTTTAATGGAAAAATTGCATTGTGCTGACTTTCATAGAGTAGAAAATCCACAGAGTGAGACTTCAGGCTTGGCACCTGCTCCAGAACCTTCCTGATGAAGCAAAGGTTGTCTTCATTAAGAGCATTAATATTCATGCAGCATGGTAATTTTGACACAGAAAAGGTCTCTGTAACCTTTTCTTGTGTGAGAATTTTTTACTTCTCAAGGAAATTACAGTCCAGCAATGACTTAATTAATGCTGGGTTTCTTCAGCGGATTTTGAAGAGCTGTCAGTTTGGGCTTGCAGTAGCTGTCAAGCAGGGAGAGGGCTCTGGCTAGGTAGATTGAAGGGAAGGAGGGAAGACATCCGAGCCCCCAGCATAGATCTTTGTGGCTGGGGTAGAGTAATGGCGGGGGGAGGTTGGGGGGCGCACACACCTCCCACATTAGTTTTAATTTACCAACCTGCTTTCCCCACTGCTGGGTCATTTATTACTGGTTTAAAGGACACAACTTGAATTAGTTCTTCATTTCTTACTCAGCGTATTTGTTATTTGTATCGTTATCACTACTATTTTATAAAATTCATTTTGCTCTCCTCTTCCTCTAGCAGCATGCATGTAAGTTCTCAGGAGAAGCCCCCTTTAGATATTTCACAGCCACTGTAGCAAGTGCAGGGAAGAAAGAGAGAAGCCTCCTTCTGCTTTTAACAAAATATTTATATATGTGCATATACATACGTAATCAGATAAAAATACTCAAAAGAAATGAGATGTGCTGCCAAAGAGGAGCAGTGGCAAGCGGTATTTTTTTTAAATCAAAGTTTACATTCTTCCCCAGTGATGTCAGTCATGTTTGCAGACAAGGCATTTCGCACAGCAGAGAAGGAGGGAGCTTCTGCTTTCTCCTTCTTTTCCTTCGTTTGAATTTTTTGAGTATGTTTTCGAGACATCGTTTTAGGATCACTTTTTTCCTGATGCTGTTTTGTTTTTCTTTTTCCAGATTGCTCTGACATGTCCTGTCAGCTTTCCCAGATCCAGGACTTCTCTCAGTGCAGTACTTTTCTGCCTTCAGTCCCCTCTGCCTATCCCTCTCTGCCACAGCACAGTGTACCGCCAGGGAGCTGCACCACAGCCTCCTCCTTCCCACTGAACAAGATGAAGGGGACTTCAGCAGCAAGACCTTGAAGGCAAATGCAACTCAACACTCCAGCTGCAAATCCCCCTTCACCCTCAAAGAGCTTTGAGAAGAAATTGAAGCTTTGCTTCTGTACCAAAACATTCAAAATAATCCTGCTTTCTTTGGTAGCTGTGTTCAAAGTATGTTTCTTCCACCTGGAAATTAGTGGTCCTAAGGCAAGGCTCTCTTAGTTTTCAAAATCTGGATGAAAGACCCTCCCTCCCAGTGCCAAGAAATGCAAGGGATTTTTAATTATTCTCTAGTCTAAATGAGGCAGCAGTGTTAGGCCAGCGCTTTGTTTAAAGGTGATGCAGAAGGCTAAAATGAACATTTAAATAACGACCTTGAGGTATGAGCATTTTGAATATTTTAAGAAGGGAGACTGCATATGACATTCATTTCAGCCAGCTGTAGCCCTTTTTTTTTTATTTCTTGTGTTGTCAGAAATAAAATTTAGAAATGAAATCCCAATGAAGTGCTGGTCCAAATTTCTGTTTCAGATGTTGGCACCTTGCAACCCAAAAGCACTCTGCAAAGTGAGTGAAACCAAGGCTAATGGCACAACGATGTGCTGAATGACACACATAACAAAACTGAAGGACATTCCACTGAAAAACATACATTACACTATATGTGCATATGGATAAGTATATAGATATTTTAAAATAACTTGCACATTCTCCACCATTCATTTTACCTCCTTTTTGGCCACTGATCATTTGCTGTGAACAGTCCTAGCATGCAGGACTAACTGGGCTCCAAACCACAGGAAATTGATACCTGAAAAAAACCCCAAGGAAGGTGATCAAGAAAAGGAAAACCTTATGTGTTCTGTGGCCATCTAGACTCTAAATTTCTAAAGAGGTCTTCACCATTCCTCAACAATGCTAAAAAGGGAGATAGTTTGGGCAACAAATTGAGTGTTTGTTATAAGTTGGGTAAGGTGATAAGATGGTCAATAGAGTTGAGAGAGTACCAGAGTGCCAGTCAGGGTTTGGTCTCTCTAGATTTTGGCCTCTTTCTAGGTTTGCTTTCATTAGGCACCATCTTCATCCACCCTACCTGCCTGGTGCTGTCTGGAAGCACTCAGCTGCCTTACCTGGGCTGATCCACTTGTTTCAGGGGTTACACCTACTTATTCTCTCTGTCGGTTCACCTTTTAATATAGTAACAATTCACATGTTTTGCCAACTACTAATCAGCCTTTTTCCTAAGGATGATCTCACAACACTGGAGTCCAAGTGAAGAGATGGCAGCAGCCAAGGGGACTAAGATCAAATGCTGAAATAGTCCCAGATGAAAAACATCTCTAATCTCATTCACACCCAGACTGAGACTGCTTCCAATTTCTGATTCGTGGCCCAAAAGCCACGCACCTCCGGAAGGATCCTTCTTTTGCCGAAGAGCAAAAGAATGGTTTCTTGCAGAATGTGGTCTCAGTAATAAACCATTTAATCCACTGCAACACACAGTTCCACTTCACAAACATCTCCAACTTGCCTTTCCCATACTAGAGAAAAGAGATGAGAACATTTTCCTGATCAAAATATGACCTCTTTTCAGGTACCAAAGCTATGCTGGAGTAAAATGTGGTTTTATTTATGCACACAGGCTAGAAGGATTGCTGCAAAGGGAATTTTCTAGTCCAGGGGACAAACAGTAGGAGTTGTATTTCTTATCAACACAGCGAATGAAATAAATACTCAATATTTCTTCCACCTAACAAAGGAAGTAATTAGCAGTGCCATAGTCAAGGGAACATGCAGGTAAATGGAGCAATAATTGGGGTGATACAACATTTGCCCACTTCTCAGATGAGGGATAAGGAGCAGGCCAGAAGTGAACCCACATTTTATTTACTGCTACACCACGTGTAATTAGACAGCTTGCCATAATGGATTAGCAGCAACCAGCGACACCCCTTATCCCTGGCAGACAGAGCAGTGAGTGCCACAGAAGAAGCTGTTAAAGGCCAAGAAATACAAGTGTGTAAAAGATAAGAATAGCAAGTGCCCTCCCCATGTCAGGCTGACTGGGAGTTGAAAGCAAGCAAGAAAGTCAATCTTAAAATATGCCAGTTAATTTTAATGACATTGAAATTTTACTGACAAGTCTGAAGTATTTTAAGTAATGTCAGAATTATCTTACTTGGGAGAAAACTGAATTTTTATGATCTTTTTTTTATGTATAAGCTGCATTACTGTTTTATGAGGGAAGCCTGTCAATTTGCCTGCTTTGAACAAAACACCTCTGCAGAGATGTACCCATTGCACTATATATTCTGCTCCATCACCAGTAGAAGAGGGTATGTCGGGAAGGATCCGCATGGGCTGTGCTCACTGTGTGTGCTGTCTGCAAAACCTCGCTGCCAGCCTGGAGCCAGGCTGATCGACAGCAGCTCCCAGCCCCCGGGGCAATCCCTCACAAGGCACAGCGACCTTTGATGGAGCCCTGCTCTGTCAACGCTGTCGTTTCCCCAGCCTGAGCCTGGCCTTGCACAGGGATGCTCTCTCACCAAGGCAGCGTGAGCACCGCCACGCTGGAGTATGGAGCCCTGCATCATCCCACGTAAATGAGAGAGGGCCTTGGCTTGTTCACTTGATTGACTGATTGACTATCTTCCAGCCAGGTTATAAATCTTCACTCACCTCCGTGTCTTTCTCTGAACTGAGCACCAAGGAAATACTGACCTCTCCTCCCTGCAATGCACAGGGACCTGGGTGCTTCCCAGCCGATACATCTACCCAGCCTCTTCAGGGAAAAAAGGATTTAATAGTCCACCAAGACTGTGCTACTGGGATTTTTAAAACCATTTGATTTTATTCCCAAGCAGCCATCCAGTTAATTCATAAACACACACATACACACACACACACAAGTATCTATGTGCACATCCCAACCCTGCAGAAGTAATGTTTAATTCAGCAAGAAATGAAACCCAAACTTCTCCTCTTCTCCTCAGAGCTGGGATATTCCCTCCTGGGGTCTTGCTGCTTCTGGGCTTTTTTCTAAGACCAGTAGTATTGTCTTTACATCTTCTTCAGATGCTTTCTACCAACACATCTTGCTCACATTATTTTTCTGGCACCATCTGAGAGTCCCTAGTCACCTGCTACCCTGCTCTGTAGCTTGGTTAGTGCAAGTGACTGTGGAGAGAGCAATACTTGCTCCTTCCCACTCTGGATTTTCCCACATTATGCAGGCACTTCTCCTGTACAATGTTCAGCCCCCAGCAGCCCCTGGTCACCCATGTCAGGCCATGGCCTGATCTGGTGGTTTAACCTTTTGGCAATGACTGTAGGATGTAACCTGGTGGTTTTAACAGTAATCCCATCCTCCATTAAAAGGTTATAGCCTTTGAACATGGTCTCTATAGACCCTGCTGGGTTCATTCCTACAAAGTTAGATTTTTTTTCCAGTGTGAAAAGCCCATCATGGAAATTCTCCCCCCCTCTGCCTCTCCCCTCTCCCCCTCACTCCTGTCTGCCACATGAGAGCCAACATGACTCCCAACTTGGGGAGGCGTTTAGCAGGGCCCCATCCCCTAGCTGGCAAAAAAAACACCTTCCTTCTGCTGGCGGGCCTCCCTCCCACCCCTATTCCCCACCACCAATCTCTCTATCCTGCTTAATGGTATTACAGCCATGAAATATGATTTTCTTCCAGTTGGGAATAGGATTTTTGCCATATTTTGCTGAGAAGCACATTTAATATAAATAATTCCTACTGTTCACAGGCTCCCACTTTTATGTAAAGGTTTATGCTGAGCCCACAGCAAAGAATTTAGGAAAAGGCTATTCATTAAGACCCTTACTTGTCTGTCACCTCCAGAGATCCTCCGCTGGCAGAAGGGGTCATGTAATGTCTTATTTATACCAATCCTTGCAGTATTAATTTTCTCCACACCATTTTAGCACACACCTGGGTGTTTTTTCCTCATTTCTCTATTTGTGGTACTTTTTTTGATTTTTTTTTTCCCCACCCCAAGTCGCTTGTTCTGATCCTAACATGAAACATCCAACCTTTTAAAGAAATCATTCATTTTTTTTAAAGGTTGAACATGTCAAAGGAAGTTGGTGCACCTAATATTAAATCCCAGCTGTTTCTTTCAAAGTTCTTGAACACTGGGTAACTTGCGGAGGTGCTCGAACACAGAGGGTCAACGTGGCATGGAAAACCACAATGGAAACCTATTTTTTGAAATACATTTATGAAAGAGTTGTGTTTAAGGTCGGCATCTGCTTTGCTACGTGGTTACTCATTTAAGGGGTCAAAACCACAGCCAAGGAGTGCTGCAATAGCCCTGTTAGAGCCTTAGAAGAACAGAAATGTCCAAAATAAGGGCTGAATCCTCTTAGCTTGTGTACCTGAGCCTCAAGTTGAATGATGATGTACAAGGTTCAGGAATGGGCTATGACAGTTCTGCTGTTTACCAGAGCTGTTCGTAGGAGTCCTCATCACAAATACACCACCACACCATGGATCTTCACTGGCAGCCTTGGTGCAGGCACTGGCAGCTGTCCTGTCACCAAGGCAGCACTGATACAGCAGCTAATCAGGCACTCTAATCAGGTGGAGGAAGGCTCAAGCACCAGTGGAAAGACTTTTACATCTCCAGTTTATGCAACTCCAGATGCAACTGCATCTGCTGCTTGGTTTCATGTGAATTCCATGGCTGTAAATGCCAGTGTCTGTGCTGTAGCCCAGGGCTTAGCAATCAGCCTCATGAGCAGAGCAAGAGCGCAATCAGAAGAAGAAAACACTACAGAAGGACAAAAAAATAAAGTAGTGAAGTGACCCACTTTGAGCAGGAGTGCTCTTTGTGAGCTCACAGAGCTGGCAGCAGTGGGGAGGCCACTAGGAATGCATTTTCCACCTGGAAAATGCACATCCTGCATGCCTGGCATTGGACTTGGAGGAACTGCTGAAGAATGTGTTTCCCCCTCCTGGCTCAGCTTCAAGCCCAAACCCGACACTTGCAGAGCAGTTTAATGACCTGGCATGGTTGGCTTTAGCAACCAGCACTCCTCATGGTTTTGAAATGTCACACCCTAAAAAGCCTTTCCTGTGAGCTGGGGGAGATAACCGAGTACCTCTGTCACCAAACACGGGTATGTGGTCATGGTTAAAGGTGTCCACTGACACACAACAAATCAGGACTTACCTTTTAAGAAGCCACAAAAAAGAATGTAGCAGGCCAGTCTTAGCACGTGGGTGGGTACACAGGCTCAAAACAGGCCAAAGAGAGTCACCAGTGGTGGATGGTGGATGAGAGCTGTAAAGCTCAGCCTAAGGAGCCTAAGCAGCAGCAAGAGAAAGATGGAAGTGAGAAGCAAAGTAGAAGTAAGGAGAGCTCTGAATATCTCAAGAAGAGACAGCTCACAGGACAGGACATTTTGACAGATAATGACGAGTGATGGGGAAGCAGCCTTACTGCAAAAGCCAGGACAGGGAAAACTTCATGGTATATTTATACAGAAGAACTGATAATTCACAGACCATGTGCAGAAGGGATTTTAAAAATTAGCTGGTAATTTTAGATGCCATATGGAAGAGCTGACAGAGTGAGACACCTTCAAGTTATTCAACTGTTTCATTTTTGGAAAATGAGACATCCATGAGTTCTCTCAGGTTTAACCTGCATAACCCCTGTCCAAACTTCTAGCACCAGACCCAAACTAATGCTGATCTCCTTAAGTGCTTGTCCTCATTTCTGAATCAAGTGGCTTGAGAGTGAACTGTGGCTGCAGTGGTCTGTACCTCCACACAACACTCAGCCAGGCCCCACATGGACACATGGATGCTTCTGTAGCCCTGGGCCTCAGTAAAGGCAACTCTCCAAGTGTCAAAAGGCAGTGCAGGCAGGTCAGGCTTTAGCAGTGTCCCACTGCTCTCACAGAGCTATTTCTTGTTTATTCACTTCTAATTTTCCCTTCACAGCCCTGTTAAGAGCACCCTGAGTCCCCAGAAACTTCTATTAGGATAGCCCATGTAGCAGTGAAGATGCAAACAAATAAGTCTCCAAAGATCAGCCCCTGCAGAAGCTGTGCTGCCCTGTGGCCTGGCAGGGCCTGCAAAGGCTACAAGATGAAATTTTTTAAAATTTAACTTTGTTTAACCCTTGAGCTTGGGCTACTTTCAGCTGCCCCAAAATGATTGATAAAAGACTCTGCATGGTATCACTAATCTCGGGGGCAGTGCAAGCTGTTTGGGTTCCCGTGCACACATATGGAAGAGCTTTGGAGTGTCAGATCCAATACTCAATCTCTGTATCAGCAAAGGTGCAGTAAAATTCACTTTACTGCTCCTTGAATGTGTTATATTTAAGATTGCCCAGAAGAGGACTCAAGTCTCAGGGCCATTACTTGGAGAAGTAATTTTCCCACTTGTGCTATTAAGCATGTGGTTTTCTTTATTTTGAAATCTCACTTTGCCTGGGTATATACATCCATATATCTCACAATGCATGTATGGAAACCATACACAATAACAAAATAGCCTTATGTACTGTTAGGGCTGGTTTTAAAATTTACGGGGTACAACCCTCTTTTTTTGTTGGTTTTATTTTTTTTTTTTCCCTGAAAAGAAAAAATCTAAACCAGTTCCATATAGTTAATGTACTGTTTGGCCTTCCATTAAAAAGATACTATTAATCCAGTCCCAAAAACACTAGCAAGTGAGTAAATGTTTAAACCACAAATCTCTCTCAAATCCTATGGGAAGGGAGGGGGTGGGAGACTCTACCAGTTCCAAAATGGCAAGATCATATATCAGAGGTGAATAATAATGTGCAAAAATATACGTTTCAAGGAATAATACAAACTAGGAGGGGTAGGAGAGAAAGGACATTAAGGGATAAAAAATCTTAATGCCAGTAAAGATGGAGATTCTGAAAGTGTAGGTCTTGCTAATGGAGTGGATATAGAGAGAGAGAAAGATAAAAAATAAAAAAAGGAGAGAGGAAGAGAGGAGAAAAAGAAGAGGAGGAAGAGAAAGAAGAAGAAATAAAGCAAAAAAAAAAAGAAAAAGGAAGGCAGGAAGGCGGAAGGAAGTTGGAAGGAAGGAAGGAAGGAAGGAAGGAAGGAAGGAAGGAAGGAAGGAAGGAAGGAAGGAAGGAAGGAAGGAAGGAAGGAAGGAAGGAAGGAAGGAAGGAAGGAAGGAAGGAAGGAAGGAAGGAAGGAAGGAAGGAAGGAAGGAAGGAAGGAAGGAAGGAAGGAAGGAAGGAAGGAAGGAAGGAAGGAAGGAAGGAAGGAAGGAAGGAAGGAAGGAAGGAAGGAAGGAAGGAAGGAAGGAAGGAAGGAAGGAAGGAAGGAAGGAAGGAAGGAAGGAAGGAAGGAAGGAAGGAAGGAAGGAAGGAAGGAAGGAAGGAAGGAAGGAAGGAAGGAAGGAAGGAAGGAAGGAAGGAAGGAAGGAAGGAAGGAAGGAAGGAAGGAAGGAAGGAAGGAAGGAAGAAGGAAGGAAGAAGGAAGGAAGGAAGGAAGAAAGGAAGAAAGAAAGAAAGAAAGAAAGGAAAGAAAGAAAAGAAAGAAAGAAAGAAAGAAAGAAAGAAAGAAAGAAAGAAAGAAAGAAAGAAAGAAAGAAAGAAAGAAAGAAAGAAAGAAAGAGAAAGAAAGAAAGAAAGAAAGAAAGAAAGAAAGAAAGAAAGAAAGAAAGAAAGAAAGAAAGAAGAAAGAAAGAAAGAAAGAAGAAAGAAAGAAGAAAGAAAGAAAGAAAGAAGAAAGAAAGAAAGAAAGAAAGAAGAAAGAAAGAAAGAAAGAAAGAAAGAAAGAAAGAAGAAAGAAAGAAAGAAAGAAAGAAAGAAAGAAAGAAAGAAAGAAAGAAAGAAAGAAAGAAAGAAAGAAAGAAAGAAGAAAGAAAGAAAGAAAGAAAGAAAGAAAGAAAGAAAGAAAGAAAGAAAGAAAGAAAGAAAGAAAGAAAGAAAGAAAGAAAGAAAGAAAAGAAAGAAAGAAAGAAAGAAAGAAAGAAAGAAAGAAAAGAAAGAAAGAAAGAAAGAAAGAAAGAAAGAAAGAAAGAAAGAAAGAAAGAAAGAAAGAAAGAAAGAAAGAAAGAAGAAAGAAAGAAAGAAAGAAAGAAAGAAAGAAAGAAAGAAAAGAAAGAAAGAGGGACTTGCTGGAAGCAAAATAGCAGGGTGACACCCACCCTGGCTGTAGCAATGCAAATGAGGCCTCATTGAACTGGAGTGCACAAAGCACAACTGTATATTCCGTACACGAGACAGTTAAAAATTTGAACATAAGGTAGCATTTCCGTTATCATATCCCATAAAAATAGCAATTTGCTAAAGCCCTTGTAGCACAGTATGGAAGGTGGTGTATTTTACTGATAATGTAGAGATGACAGATAGTCCTATACTAGGAGGTTTCAATGGTGTCTTGCTGTATAGCATAATAAATTGTGAGGAGCAGAGACAGAGGACAGTGCAGGCAGGCACTGCTCCACCTCCAGTAGCCAAATAATTCAGCCCCGGCTCAGTAATTATGCTGTGTGAAAATATGGGATTAATTAGACTGGTACACTAACACACTGTAGTCTCATTAAAGGCTGAACAGCATTTTCATAGATACTGCCACTTGAACAGGGCTGCTGCTAATGTGAAAAGACAAAGTCTCTTCTTTTCACACTCCTTGCTTATTATCTTACTTAAGGCCACTTAAGCAAAGTTCCAAAGGCAGCCTGGCAGAAAGCCCTATGTGGGATTTATTTTGTTATTTTACCTGTATGCCAAGGAAACAGAGTTGGGGGGAAAAAAAGAGAAATGCTATCGTTAGCAATAACTGCAAATTCCCCTTTGTACCAACCAGAGTTTTTCTTCTCCTTCCTCATTTTTAAATTTCTATCTCGCTCTTTTGGGCTGAGGGGGATGATGTAGTGGACAGATGTCTCAAAGAGAAAAAGTTGACTGCCATTACAAATCTCAACTTTTTGGTTTCCATTTCAGCGGTCAGTCTCTCTGAGGAATTTGCCCAGTCTGATGGGGGAGCAGGAGCCCCATGCCAGTGCTGCATCCTGATGGACAAGTGCTGGGGTAAGACCTGTGTCTTTTGAACTGAGAAGTGATTACCAGCCAGAAGACACGAGAAGTGATTACAAGCCAGAAACACAATTTATGCTAAATATTCACTGTTTCACAGTCTGTTATCTGCAGAGAAAAACCTCCTTCCTCCTAGTTACTTCAAGCCACTGAAAAGGTCTCAGTCACCCAGAAAGTCCAAATGTTGCCACACTTGTAATTATAACTCTGTTATAATTCTCCAAAGATCCCAGCACCTGGGAGAAAATTGATTTTGGAAGGGAAGGATGTCTGTAACACAGCCTCTGTTAAACAAGCAGATGTCCTCTGTCAGCTCCCCATGCTGCCCACACCCTGTAGGTCAGCACAGGCCAGATTGTCACAGTGTCCCCCAGGCCCCCTACTCCAGTGGCTTCAGTCTGCTTAGGGACACCTGGGAATGCTTGCTGCAGCTGGAGGGAGGTGGGAATCAGGGCTGGCATTATCCAACGGCTCCCGCTGGGGAGTGGGCTTGGTCCTTGTGTGCTTTAATTCTGGGTAAGTGCTGGGGATAGAGCCTGCTGCATGGGAAGCAGACTGCCACAGGGGTGTTAATATATAAAGCTTGTCCTTTAAAATTAACAGGCCTCTGTAAAGACCTGCTTCACCCTGCTCTCAGGAGAGCTATTAGAGCAGAGAGAGACTTTGCCACATACATGGGAAGGAAGCAAGGGGGGAGAGAGGCAGGAGAGGAGCTCAGCATATCCTGATGACAGACAATAATAGAGGTATCTGTGCAGAAATCCTGTGGGCTTGGAGATTCCTTTGAAATAGGCAACGGTAATATTCAAGTCGGAGAAATAGCTGATGTTGAATAGACTGAAACCTGCTTTGTGGCTCAACAAAAGTGGGCAATAGAGAGAGGCTGACATGAAACAAGTCAGTTTGCAGCAGGCTCTAAGGTTAGCATCATTAGCAAAGGAGAGAAATTATTAGCAGTAAAAAGTGAGACATTAAAAAGAGATTTAAAAAGAGAGCTAGAAGGAGCTAGGGGATGGGGGGTGTTTTATTTGTACCTGAGGAAAATAAAAGAGATTCTACCCAGACACATTTGAATACTCTCTGCTGCCTTTGCACACAGAAGTTTTATGAATATTTACCTTTCACATGGTTTGGGGAAGAATAAATTCTTTGGCACTAGTATCAAAATTTGAGAGCAGATTCTCTTGCCTGTATGCAAATGCTCATAAGAAATCAAATGCAAAGACCATACCAAATAATGTCCCTCCTGTGCGTAAGTGCTTTTATGATCATCTCTTTAAAAGTAGAGTGAGTGATGGCCAGGGTGGTTGGACCTTGTTGGTCTGAGTTAGGTACTTCAGATATGGCTTTAGCTCAGTGAGTTCAGAAACACTCAGTAGCACTTTTGCTCTGAAGTGACATTGGTCACTTTAAATAAACAGAATGTATGCTCCTAAGTCTCCTAAGCACTTCTGAAGCCATTTGCTCCTGACTCCCTGCAGGTAGTACTTTCAGGCTTTCATCTTTAGATGGGGACAGCATGCAGCCAGCCAGGTTTCCTTTATGCTCACAGTCAGTGTTAATGTCCCTGAGGACAAGAGAGGAGAAATTTAATTTCTGGTGTCAGGCTTTTTAAATATGTCTTCCAGATCACGAGTCCATTCGCATTACACCATCCTCACTGAGACTGGTATAAAGGAGCAGAGCGGCTGTAGAGAGACTCATGTCACCCACTGTATGTGCCACTGCTCCACAGAGTGACACATCTCATGGCACGTCAGGACCCTCGGCAAGGAGCCAAGAGACACAGGGACCACGTCTCTGTCACACTGTCCAGCAGGACAGCCCTGAGGGCACTGCTGAGGAAGTTTGCAGAGATGGTCCCCAGAAAGCCCTTCAGCTATGCAGCAGTCACGAAGCAGGGAAAAATGCATAGGATTTATTTGCAGTTCCTTCTCATGGACATACTAAGGAAAGAGCTCACACTGAGCCAGGCAGGGAAGATTACAAATCTGCATGCCTGATGTCTGCACATGTGTAATGGTGCTCTTGAGCTGTGCTGTCCACATAAATGGTAGGCATTATTGCCTCCCAGGACACAGGTTTCCCCTGGGACAATCTTCCCTCCTGCCCTCACACACTTGGGTCTTCAGGAAGCTAAAATGCAAGCTCCCCAGCTCCCCTTACTGGGGGTTGTTTCACACTCAGTCCCACAGTTTTGCTGGAGACTTTAAACCCTTCTTAACCACAAGAAGGAGAAAAGCCAAGTCTGATAGCTCTGTCCCCAAAACTGCAGCAGACAAGCAGCAGCCATCACGACCAGCCCTGTGCACCTGACACTCCCATCGAGGCAGCGCCTCACCAAGGGCAGCTCACTCCGGCACAGGGCAGCCACCACCCAGCTGAAGCCTCGGCCACGAGTCTGGGGGGACTGGTGGTGGCTCTGGGAGGGCTCCTCCCAGCCACCATCTCCAGGCAGGCAGCTCCTGCATCCTGGCAGCTGGCATTGTCTCTGCTGCAACCACTCCCTGCAGTCTCCCTTCTGCTTTTCTGGTCATGGGGCCACCATCCACTCCTGGTTCTGCCTAGAACAAGCTACACCAGAATGAGCTCACAGCCTTTGGATGGGAAGACCCAGAATAAGAGGAGAGATGGATGAGCAGTTCCCTACTCCCTGGGGCAAGCCTCTGATTCTTACAGCAGGAGCTCCTACCTCCTTCCCACTATTGAAAGCAGAGTACAGCAAGGGGTTAAGCAGAAACACACAGTCCAAGTCTTGAGTAATGCCATAATGCCATGCCCTGTTCCATGAGTCACAGGAACAGGCTGCTGCCATAAATGCGGTCACAACACAGAGAAAATGCAGGATGCAGGATCAGGAGCATGGAAAGTTGTAACTGACAACAGGCTACAAGTAGACCAGAAGTGAGAAGAGTTGGGCTTTCCTCCTCCCTGCTCAGGGGTCCCAATGCTCCATCCTCACTAGCCATCTATCTTTGGTGATTGTCTAAAGGCTGAGGTGAAAGCCCAGTGTGCTGAACCCTGGCCCCACAGAGCACTTGAGTTGTCTGCAAGCCTCTGAACAAGTGCCTTGACTTTAGCAGCAGCACTTGTGGCCACTTGTGGCATGTCCCAGCTTAATTCCTGAATCTAGTTCTTGTTCACCACACCAGCATGAGCCTTTGGAGACAACAGGTAAAATACTAATGGAAGGAATTATGGAAATGAAATTTTGACACATTGGTGAAAGAAGATGAGAGCTGATTATGAGACCTGTCAGCTCCATCCTTCTCTCACCTCGTTGTGTCTGTGTGAATAGAGAAATCAAATTAAAAATGCTTGAATGCATTCTGGAATCCAAAAGGGAATATATTGATCTGAAGATAAGGTCAGATACAGGCCCTTCAGTTTCTGAGTGGAGGGGGTGGAACCTGAGATTTGTATGAACAAGAGAGCAAGTATATCCAAGGCTGGCTAGAAAGGGACCCTCTGTTATGTTCTGCCTTGTGAGAAATACATTTCTGAAGTCAGATAACAAAAACCAGCTGCCTTGAACGCCTAAAGAAAACACACCCCTGGGCAAACCTGAAAAACAGCATCCTTCAAACAACCTCTTACAAGTGAAGATGGAAAGAAATAAAAATGGTAAGGATGTCAGCTGGCCAGAGCCCAGCAGGGCCATGCAAGGCGCCCACAGCCCCCCGGACCTGAGCTCACATCTGTGGAGAGGGAAGGCGGACCTGATCTTTCCCTAAGCCAGAAGGAGTTTAGTTGGCAAAGCCAAGAATATAAATTACCTGAATGTTAAAATTTTCCCCAACTTCTTCATCAGACTTCTTTATCAGACTTATTCTTCTCCTGAGAATGTTCAGACAAAAAAGTTATAAAAATATCATTTTCTCTCTGTGTCTCTTGTTATTTTTTTGCACTTCATCTCAAGGCCCATTGATGCTTCTTAAAGGGAAGAAATAGGCTTTTGACTGGAATAATGACAATTTGGAGGCCACAGTTTCGCTCTGTTGCAGATCTTTGCCTATTTCTGATATACATGAATTCAAAGGCTGGTGCTTAGATCTCAGACAGGATAAAGCCAATGTTTGCTTCAGAAGGATTTTCCTTGGGAAGAGTACATTTTTTTGTAACCGCAGAATGACATATTGCTCTGGGGTTATAAAGAGAATTTTATATTTAAAAAGCTATCTCCAAGATATGTGTTCCTTTTACTCAGCTATAAGCTAAGCAAAACAGAAAGAGAGAGAGAGACAAAATGAGAGAAAATGAATTAGCTTGAACTTTTGCTGAGATAAATATGGCCTGATCTTTTAAGTTCAGTTCATGCAAGCAATCTCCCTGATATCAGTGGGGTTTTACCCATGTACTTAGAAGCAAACCTTGGCCCCATATGGCTGAGCAGTAAAAAAATGTGCTTTCAAAACATTAAATAAAATTGGCTGTAATTAGAGATGGGACTCAGCAAAGTACCTGTCTCTCTTGGGTCTCCACAACTGCCCCTGCAGTCATGGCTACATCAGGGTCAGGTGCCCTGGGAATACCTTGTCCCTTCTCCTGGACACATCAAGCCTGTGCAGTTGCTGGTGCTTTTGGCAGGGGTCTCAGGACCTCATAGAGTGATGTTGGCCATGGCAATGGAGTGCATTGGTCTGAAGATAAAATGGGTTGCCAGTGCTCTCACCTTAGCTGAACAGTGAGGGGAGATCAGTGTGCACGGGAAAATGCTTTCACTGCGTGCCTTGGTCCAGAAACGGCAAAACTGACCCATGTGTGCAAAACAGCAAGGGACACACTGGCCTCTCCTCATCTGGCAGAAACTGTGTTAAAGCAAGAGAAAGACAGAGGGTGTGAGTGTGTGTGTACGTGTGTGCATGTGCAGAACCAGCACGCTGTGCCTCCCTCTGCCCCTACACCCCTTTCTTTGCAGAGGTTTCAGATCATCTACTTTTCACAGGCATTGAAAACTAGGGGGAAAACTGAAGCCGGATTGTGACTGGAAGCTAATGTAGTCTACATGCAGCAGACATCTAATATGGTGTTATTTATTCCCATAGATCTGTTTATTTTGTTTTCAATTTACTAAACCCTGTGACACATTCCCAAAGGTGCCTTGTTGTACAATACGTTGCACACAGTAAGATATTCAGCCTAATTCACTCTTTGTTTTGTTTCAGTTCAGCTGCATGAGGGCACAAATGCATCTGTGTTATATCTTCTCCTGTGACTGATGTTGCAGACTATTGCCATAGGGTTTTGTGAAATGGGATCTTAGTTAATCTAGGGCATTGTCTTTGTAGTGCTAAATTCTTATTTGCAAACATAATGTTCTGGCATTGATGCAACAGGGGAATGTTCGTTGTTTTTTTTTTCTTGTTTGGTTTTTTTCTTTTTTTTTTTTTTTCTGTTTAGAATAGACTCTATGTATGTGTTTTTAATAAACTTTTATTCTAAAGCTTTTTCTCCCTATTCTGCATCTGATCTGAGGCGTTTATAACACATGGCAACATGTCAAATTGATGTCTTTAGCAAGTCAAGCCAAATATTCATAAAACCCATGTGCCCAAAGAGAAAATGTAAACTGCTAAGGAGAAAAGTACCTGATGTTTTTTAAAGCATCCACAGGAAGGCAATTCTTTAAACATACACACACATACAGACACAAACATACAGAAAGGATTTTGAAAAAATTGTCTGTCTATACCCTGGAAGGATGGTATCACTTAGAAATCAATGGTTTTTCTTTGTACTTTGTTGGAAGCTCTCATGCTTTCATTTCACTTTTATTTCAGGAACGTGTTGTTCTTTGGTATACGGAGTACCTGGTTTGAAGAACTGGTACAGAATCAGGAATTCCAAATTGGATATTATAGAAGTGTGCTGCAGACAAAATTTGATGTAAACAGGATCTGGAACAGATTTGATGAGATTGTGAAAAAATGAAGATGGGATGCAGATTCATTAATAAACAGTCTTTAGGTAGTGAGCATAAAGCCTGATTGATCACAATTACTGCAGTTCATAACTGGAAAACCAGACATTGGAGGACATGCACAAGGTAAAGCTGATCTGACATCAGAGCTGAGCCTCATCTATTTATTGTGTGGCAAATACAGAAATCCAGCTCTTGCTTGTGATGGGTATGTTTCCATAACAGCATTTAGAGTGGCTTAATTTTCACTTCAGCAATCTTTCAGACTGATTATCAAAGGGGCTTTCTTAGAAAGCTGCTTGGATGAAGAAACCAGATCTCCCACACGTGCCTTGTCTGGCACAGCAGAACTGGGGTTTCATGCTGAATTAACACCCAGAGCGCTGTGCAAGCAGATGACTCCTCATCACCAGCTATTCCTGCAGGGACCTGTGCTCATCTCCTTGGGAATGCAGGAAAAACAGGCCCTGTGAGCTGCTACTTGCCCAATGGGGCAGCTCTATACTGCATTGCTGGGTGAGTGTGTTAGGTGAGCAACCATGGCTGGCAGGTGAGTTAAGGATCTCCTTGTAGCAGCACTCAAAGCCTGGCTCTTCCCTTTGTGCCAGCTCATACAGCATAGAAAATCCCATGCAGTATTGTTGCCTGTATGTGTAACAGTCCCATAAGCCCAGGCTTCCTATGCAGAAAGGGAAATTTTCTATTTGGTATCTGCAGCAGGCACCCCCAAAGCCAACAGGAGCAGTCAGAGGCCAAGGAGAAGAGATGTGGTGAAGCAGTGAAAACAAAGAAATTCTTCTTTCTGCCCAGTGCCCACATCAGCCCCTGGTGTTTATTTTGTAGGTACACTGAGCACGCTCGCAGCAAGGGACACCAGAGGCCATTGGAACCAGAGAATCATATTTGGGTTGGAAGGGACTTTAAACATCAACTCTTTCCAACCCCCCAGGACAGGTAGGGATACCTTCCACTAGAAGGGCACCTTCCACTAGAAAGGTATTACGATGGTAACATACCAGGGATATCCCCCTATTTTACCTAAGCCTTACAAAGTTAATGTCTGGGTTAGCTCAAATGAGGCCCCACAAATGTTTGGAGATCTTTCTCTGTACTCTGTAGCTCTCCATCTGTGAAAGAAGAGAAACATTTCCTCATACCTTAGTGGGGCTAAAGGAGGACAAAGCTGTGATGGCTTGGGAGGCACTCAGACACCAGAGTGACAAGTACCAGAAGAAATGATCATAGCAAATGACTCATCCTGCCTCTGAAGCAGGCTTTCAACAGCACGCAATAAACCAGGCACAGAGCCACCCACTAAACCACTGAGACAAATGACTGAAAAGCTGTGTTAAGTGAGCCCCTGCACCCATGCATGGCAGAGCTCATCCCCTGCACTGATGGGGTACAGTCACTCCTGTGCTGCAGATGAAGCATGGTTGGGCTGCTGGGACAGGAGCCTCACTCCTGCTGCTGAGTGTTGAATGAGGTAGCAGGAGCTGAGTCATGAACCCACCTTAGAAGAAGAGAGGAGAATAAATGGATCCCTGATTCTTTGCAGGGGCCTTGAGGGCTCACTACTGGAGTAGGGCCATTTTAGATCTCCAGTAGAAGGCCTAGCAAAGGGGGACTAGAGGACAAACCCAGCACCCAGGGCAGAACGGAACACTGGTAAAGTTTCTGCCACATTTGTACTTAGTCTATCAATTTTTGGAGTTAGATACCAACAGACTACAAGAGCAAGAGAGTTTATCATCTTCTCTTGCTCACTCCAACAGACATGGTGCCTAAGACTTGCCTCCTGCTCCTTGGAAGCCAGCTTTTGTCCACATCATTGATCTCCCACAGATCATAACAGCCCAGCAAGACACTTTCTGTAGCAGAGTGGTCCACCAGCAGGATGACCAGGTATGCAGCTAGTCTGTTCCTGCCAGAGCCAGCCCTTTACCTGCAGGAACAAGAAATTTACTCATGGAATTGAGGGAAATGAAACCAAAAAGTAGTCAGGGGATCTAGAAACTCTCACAGGTCACTCAGCATTTCTTTTGTGGATCCAAGGTACTAGAAAGAAATATGTCTGGAAATTTCTGCTTCCATTTGCTTTAAATATCTGCAGTACCTGCTGTCCCTGGATTTTATCATCATAGCTTGCATATGGATCTAAGGCAGGAGTCTGAGCAGAAACGCCCCACACGGTGCCCAGCTGCTCTGAGCCAAAGCAACACAGCCATCCTGGTGTTTGGATGCATCCCTCTAGGTTTCCCTTCACCTGCCATCCCCACCAAGCTGCTGCCAGCCAACAGTGCCATTATGTCTGTTCAATGTGCCACCACAACATCAACCTCTCTGCTGCCCTGGCAGGAGCATGCAGTGGGCTTGGGACATACATGTCCCTGTCTGGGTCCTCAGGTACAAACACAACCCCAGGCTTCCCTTTGCTTTTTCATTCTTGACCTTGATTAAAGCACAAGAATAAATCAGCTGAATTATCTGCTCTGCAAATACCTGGGCAAAGCTTACAGACTCCAAGCAAAAATGAGGAGAAGAAAGAGTAAGGCTGAGAGGATGGCCAGATGTCCCTAGCAAGGGAAAAATCCTCCTGGAGCTGGACATCTGGATTTCACAGCTACCAAACACCAGCAATCACCACCATCTGCTGAGCAGAAAACACAAGCCTGTTCTACACCCCCAGCAACAGAGGAACACATTGGCAGATAGGAGAAGCTTAGCAGGATTTGTGGGAAAGTCCTGAAACTCCCAGAGTAAGACATCTGCTAGCAAGGATTTTATTTACCACAGAAATGAGTCCTTTCCTTCCCCTGGTGACCCTCTATACCTGGCTGAGACATGTCTTCTCTGTGGGTGTCTCCCCTTGTGGAAATCTGGAGGTGTTAGAAGACCACTCCTGGCCTGGAGTGCTTACAGCACTTGTGATGGCCGGAACTCCAAACCCGACACTGTGTCCTGCATGGCACCACAGGGTCAGTGGAATATGGCCACCAAGTTGCCTGTGTCTGCCCTGGGCATTGGTGGAGAAGAAAGAGAGAACAGAGGGGGGAAGGGAGTTGCATTTGTGTTCCAAGTAGGTGCTGGAAAGGCACATTTGGTTTTGGCTCCTATTATATCTGCTCCTTGTCCTTCAGCTCTGGTGTGTGTGGCTTTGTTACGTGTGAACAGTCGTGGCTTTCAGTTCCTGATAATTCAGTTATGTTTCTGCTCTCAGAAGCTCCTTAACAAGCTCGGCTCCTAGCAGACCAAGAATCAAAGGCTCTGACTCCATCCCTTGCATTTGCTCAACCTTTTTTTCTCCTTTGTCTGACCAGATGTACCCTCATGACACTCAGCTTATCCAACCCGACCTCCCAAGGAGCTGGATTACTTTCAAAATCTGCCTCTTGAGCATTGCACGGATCCTGAAGCTCATGGCTATTTACATACCGAAGGATGCATCCCAGCAGAGGCAACTAACTAATAATCACCCATTCTTCTGGTCCCTGAACAACCACGTGGTTCACTCCCAAACATGACAAACTGGCAATGGGAATCTGTGTGGAAGATCTCCAAGAAGCTGAATCAAGACATGCAAAAGCTGCAGTAAGTAATGAGGATTCCAAACAGTAAGAAAGGACGATTCCAAGCAGTAAGAGTAATCAGAGATTTGGGGAATATGGAAGAAAAGCCACCCCAGAATTAATCTATTGCTGCCCGGGGGATTGCTATTCTTACTCATCAGAAATTCCCAGAACACGATGGCTCTCAGTTAACACTGACCTCCAGGGCAGGACTGCGCAGTACAACTGGTTGTTCAAAGTAGCCTTGACAAATGTGTTGCTGCCAGAAGACAAGAATGTGTTTTAAACAAGGTCAGATGTCCTGTTATATTGCAGGACATAATCCTGGTTTGTGTATACACACACATCAATTTCAATTGCACAATACGTGCTGGATCTACCTGTCTCCAGTGGATCTTTGCTTCTCCATTGCTGCTCCCAAATCCTTGGCATCATTTAAGAACATCCTAATAGAAAAACTGGTTTTGTACAAGTGGAGTTACTGGCTTGTCCTCTTCCTGGTCAAAAATTATCTGATGATGGAGAAAATCCCATTATATTCTACCAGATTAAAAAAAAATCAAATCCTTTAAATATTCATTGTGCTCTTTTTTTTTTTTTTTTCTTCCCTTAGTTAAAAGAAAAGCCTGGCGTCCTTTGCTGGGCATATTAAATACTTTACCTAAATAGCCAAAAAAAAAAAAAAAAAAGAAAAAAAAAAGAAAAAATCCCTTTAAAGCAGTACCTGACATGCACAGCCACTGAAGGAATTAATCTCAAGTCAAGGGCTTCCTATTAGCTTTATTTAATATATATGAAGGATCGTGCATTGCTGTCCCAATTACATACACAAGGTGGATTCCATAGTGGACTGCATTTGGTCTTGAACACCTATTTCCCACCTAGTTTTATTTATCAATCTTTACAAGGATAAACAGAGAGCCATGTACTTACGTCTTTTGAAGAGCATTATTTCCTCATGCTCTACAAGAGGTTTCTTTGAACACTCATCATTCAGAATTGTGCTCTAGCAAGTTTTAGCAATATTTGTTTCAGATAAGTTTATTTTTATATGATTGATTGAAATCTCAAGCTGCAATTAAGAAAATTGCAGCAGGAACCATTAAAGGAGTAGCGTCATTTTCTCCCCTTTCCTCTAAAATGTCAGGTTTCAATGTCACCGCGAGATAACCCAATCGCGTGCTTGTACACCTGGGCTGGAGTGAGCGGAAAACCGTCTGGAGTACTAATTACAAACGACTGGAAATAATGACATCAGGCAGAAGGAAAATGAAAGGCCCTGGTCCCTATCACTTACCCGCCCAGGTGTGTGTGCACAGAGATGCAGGTTATTGTGGAGCAGTCTGTTTAGTAAATACACAAACATCCATCCCCACTTGTAGAGCAGTCTCAGTCCCTCCCCCATCTCCCTCTGTCTCTCTGCCCTTTCTTTCTCTCCAATTATAAACCAGCACCAGGTTTTCTCATCAGCCATCTCCATGTCTCCAAATGGCTTTTCAGTGTCAGGCCTATCAGGAAATTAACTCATCATGCAGTGACAGCTGCTAATTTTTTCCCCTTACATGTCAGATGGATCGCCTGCTGAAGCTAATAATGAATCACCAATCCCTGATTAGAAGGTGCTTCCGAAACATATAACTGCCATCTGAGCTAACTTTTTTCTTCATATAAAATGATATCACCCTAGAGGAGCAGAAAACGAATTGTATTCTTCAAGATAGAACAGGGGTAGCCTGTTTGAGTGAGCCTCACACAATCTTAAATTATGGGCTAATATTGCTCAGTAAAATAAGTGAAAACTCACAGCTTTTCTCTGTTTTGCCAAATTAATGACCTTTTTTTTTCTGTTACTTAATCCTCTCACTTGAACTAACTTAGTTTCAAATTTCAATCTTCACCCTTCCCGCTTTATTCTGTTTACACCTTTTGTGCTCAGGAGGCCTACTGGGAAGGGAAGTTGGAGAAAAGCCCCAGAGGTTGCTTTTTGAGGCCTCTGCCTACCACAATGCCAGTTCCTTGTACAGCTCCAGCCCTGTCTCTCAATCCCCAGGATTTTCTGACGGGGACTCACCTGCATTTCAAGCGCAGGTCCAGCTCTGGGCCAGCCCGAGGCACAGGAACTTTTAACACGGAGATTCCTATGAGCTTTTACATGAGCTGAATCCACTGTCCACGAAAATCACGAATGTATTTCTTCCGGGACTCAGAGCTAACACTCCTGGTATTAAAGCAGAGTTTATAAATGACAGCAGGGCTTGCAGGACTATGCACAATCCACATGTGCATAACCACAGCACATCAACTCCTGGGCTCATCTCACTTCTACGGTGAGATGAGTGCAGCTGTGAGTCAGGCAGAATAGTATATTGCTATGGGCCCTTTAGGTGGTGGTGGGCTTTGGGTTCTTTTCTTATGTTTCTCTTATAGGAAATATTTCTCTGAATATCATTTCCAGCTATCTCTTATCTCCCATTTTTCCCCAAAGATGGAGCCTGAATTCAGAGGCCAGGATACACTACCTCAGGAGGTGTGTATCTGATTCTTAAGGAATGGAGGGTGAAACTGCTTTCTGGAAATATCTCTTCTTTCTCTGTCTTCACTTAGGATTTTTCGTTCACTTTTGGTGGGGTTTGTTTTTGCTTGATTGGGTTTTTTTGGTTTCTTTTTGGTTAGTTTTTTATTTTATTTGTTATTTATTTATTTTCCCCCTCCATACTAGTTCCGTGGCTTTTAAATAGCTACATTTTTACCTGTTTGGCATTGTCACGGTATAATCCAACTTCATTAATGCTTATTCAGAATGGATAACAAAGAGAAAATTAAGTCAATGGCTCTGGCAGCCAGAACATCAGGAAGCAACGGACAGACATGGGAATATTGCCCCCTCAACAATCACTTCCATTATAGCACAGTCCTTGAATTCTCTGGAGACAGGCACCTGAAGGTATTTAGACCAAACAGCAAAACACACTTGTAGTGAATGGCTGCCTGGGCTAGGCACCTTCCTAAATCCACCACACAAGTTCTGTGATGCTCCCACACTGGATGCTGCCTGTGGCAAAGGGCCCCGGCAAATTCTGAGCCTGTTCCTGGACATGTCACAGGTGCCCCACCAGCTCCATGCATGCCCCTTGGAGGGTCAGGGCCTTTTCAAGTGCTGCTGCTCTAGTCTAAATGCCTCCCTCTGCTGCCTAATCTTCACTGCTCTCCAAGGCAGAAGGCATGGGAATGCTTGGAAGATCCATAGAACAATCCAGCTCATCTCCTCCCAGATTATGATCTGGGATAATGCCAGGAGCTCTGGCACAGGAGGGAGACAAATGCCAGAGATGTTTCCTAGGCACTGGAAGAGACCTGCCATAGCCTCAACTTTCAGTGTATGGCAGAGAGCGTTCTAGCATGGGGTTGAGACAGTCCATGGAGTCCTTAAGCAGGATAACAGCACAGGAACGAATGTCATCCTTGATTTCTAATGTTACATTTGTAGGGCACTAATAAGTTAACTTTAAAGTGCACATTAGAAAGAAGGAAAAAAAAAAGGCCCTAGGAAAATATTAGGTCTCCTGATCAGACTCAGAGAAAAGTATTGTTAATCTGAGCTCTCAGGTAATTACAGCACATGGTAGGTTAGTGAATCCTTTGTAGTGCTCCCAAGCACAGGAACATCTACCACTGGGGCTTTTTTTTTATGCAAAGGTCTGCTCTTTTCATTGTGCATACAATGTGATTGCTGGTTTGACACTGCAGGCTACACTGGTTTTATGAAGGATTAAATGCCACCTGAGACATATTTATCCTAAATAAATCACAAATGGTAAACTGCAGCATGTCAGTGTCAACACCCTGTACTGCAGCAGAAAGGTTAGCCATACAGGACTAAGCACAGCGAAGAATTAGCATCCAAGCTGCAAGACCACAGGGCTACAGTTAACAGGAGAAATGATCAAGAAGAAATATTTCCACTGAAAAACATTCAGTTTTTTTGAACATCTGTGAGAGTCTTGCAGAGGGCCATCATTTTGTAAAGGTCACCTTTTTCCTGATAACAAACGGGAGTTGATCCTGTCACTGTTTGCTGAAGACAGTATTTAAGAGTAAGTGAACAGCCTGTCACTTTTAAGAAAGATGAGCAAGTCAAACTCGCCTAATTATGAATCTTGATGTCTAACTTGAAATTTACTTTTTTGGGGGTTTGACAAAGACACAACCTCAACTCTTGGAAAATAACAAAATTTGAAAAATAATAATAATAAGAGATGAAGAGGCAGCAGGATCTTACAGCCCCAGAATGAAGCACCTTTTCTCAGCAGCCCTTTCAGAAAATACATTTTTAAGCAGTTGCTTCAGGAAGGAACTATTGTTTTACCCCACCCCAACTTTCTTACAGTTGATAATTTTAAGATATTAAACATGATAGGAAACCCAGTTATCTCTAGAGTCAGCATGGCTTATACCCTAAACACTTACACAATTATATTAAGCATGCATGAGGCACACTTCAGAAATTAGATTCTTTTATCTTTATCTATCTAGCAAGCTAGAGAAAGGAAAAGAGAAAAGAGAAAATCCACAGACATAACAGATAGCATTCGTTTGCGCCTGCTGAATGCCAGTTCTGTTTATTGTTTAATATTAAAAATCATGATGCTTCATTTTAATGCTAACATTTTATTTGAAAGACAAAAAAAAAAAAATCCCCAAACCTTGACAGCTTATATTTTACAATTTTTCTAAAGAAACAGAAGCAGTTTTATCATGAAACAAATCTTTTCAACATGAACTTGCATTGAACAATTGCAGTATATCCACAAGTAAATAACTGACATTCTGGACTAAGCAAGAAATACAAGGTCACCTTTTTTTTCCCCCTACTTGTTAATGTCAATGTCAGAATTTTCTTTAAAAATCCTCCTAACATTTGAGAAGTAGCTCACAAAATGAACTGCAAAATGGTATTTATATGAAGCACTAGTTATAAGAAAAGCAAAACACTGACAGTGACAATATTTTTTTCAAAAAATGCACATTTATGTAGGACTCTCATCTAAAATTAAATGGAAGTTACAGGCATCAAGTTCTTCCTGAATATGTATAATCAAGGATTTTCTGAAGTGTAGCTTTTTTGAGCTCTTCTTTAGGGAAAGTCTAATGTGTTACCATGAAAGAGTAAAGTACTACGAAAACTTTAATTTTAGATGCAAAAAAATCCGTATTTTGATGACATATTTTTAGCCAAGCATGTTTTAAAGTAAGATTTTAGAAAGCAAAATGTCACCTGTTCTACTTTAAAATGAAGAAGGGCACCCAATATCATATGTATGCTTACCTGTTCACCTTGTTATTGTGGGGGTTTGTATTTTTTTTGCATATTTATCTGTTCACAAAATGTACATGTAAGTGCAATTATTTTACTCCTGTGATTATGTTATACAAAAATGACAGAAGGCAGGGAATTACCCTGAGATAAAACAACATTAAGACAAAAACATCAACAAAGAAAGCACTGAACAGAACAATTTCTACTTTGGGCGGGAGGCTTTTTATCCTGTTTTGTACCCTAGTATGCTTGTTGTATAATAATCGCATATAATAGTTCTTAGAGCTATTGTAGCAAAATTGTTTTATCCTCTTCAATGAACTCCTCCTATTAGCAGGACATGTATTTGTTACCTGGTTTGGAGGAGGTTCTACTGAGAAGGCTTTACTGAAAGCATTCCAGGAATACAGTGCCTCCATGATTCTGGTAATATCCAGCTCTGCTCTGCACCCAGCCTACGAGTGGAGCTCTTCATGCTTCTTGTACTTTGTTATAATCTCTCTGGCCCTGAATTACCTGTGAGCCACCCTCTGTATAAATGACCATGCTTGTTAACTGTTCTCTTGCTCTATCAGGGGCTACAGCTTCTGCTTTTATAGCAGTACCAGCCTGCAGAATGTCTTGGGACCCAGCTGTCTCTATCACAGCGTGTGAGTACACACCAGGCTCATCCTGCATGTCTGGTGGCAATTCTGTGACGATGTAATGTGTTGCACCTTCAGAGAAGTCACCATCAGAACCCTGAGCCATGGCTTGAGCTAATTCTTCACTGACAATGATCTGTGATATTTGCCCATCCGACTCCACTAAATCCATGTGCTCACTCTGCACACTGAGCGTGTGGCTACCAGCTTCCTGCATAATTATCTGAGAACCTTCTCCAGCTACCATATGCACAGTCCCCTCCTCATTTACAATGACCTGGGTGACACCTTCTTTCATGAGCTGGTCGGCCGCAGCTGTGTCACACACAGCAAACTGCAACACTCCTTGCACCATGTTCTTGAAGGCAGCCTGAGCTCTCTCCTGAGATGCAATTATAGCCGATGGGTGCATGACCCGTGTCACTACTTCCATAGGTTTGGTATCTTCCTGAGTCTCCTGAACTTCATGGAACATTTGTATTTCTTGTCCCTCTGCATCACTGGGAATGCTGGGCACCTCTGGGTTCGGCATTTGCAAGAAGTCTTTGTGACCAGACCTGCATCTGTCAAGGAGTTCGGATTTGTTTTCCGCTTCACCCAGCTCTGTCACAGCACAAAGCAGGGCATCTAATGCTGAGGAGGACTCCGGAGGATGGACTGTAGCCTCAGAAGCATCTAAAACTTCTTGTCGCATTATCTGCTGCAGTACCGTGCTACTGGAGTCAGGAACCGCGTCTATTTGAACGGCCTCCTCCATGTCAGCTCCTGCTCCTTCAACCACCACCACCTGTGTGGCACCGTCTGCTAACTGCTCCGTAAGGATCTGCTCAGGAACCACACTACTCACGTGGGAGCCGTTTTGGTTTGTGGCTATGACTTGCCCATCCTCTGTAATGTGGACCACCCTGGCCATCTGCCCCGCCATCGCCAGTGTCTGCAGGGTGGCCGCTGCTGTCTCTTCCACGGAAGCGTCGATGGCAAAGTCGCCGTCGTATCCTTGAATAATAATGAACTGCTGGACTTCCTCGGGGGACTGTGGCTGTCTCCTGCTGCCCTGAAAGGCCTTCTCCTTCACTGGAGAAACCTCTCCCAGTGCTGCTGCCGTAAAAGGGCTCGTGGTTTCCACAAAGGTTGCTCCTTGCCCCTTCAGTCGGCACTCATAGGACTTGGACACAATGCCTACAAGACAAAATATGCTGTTAACATGGTATCATGGCAAGTATCAGTTCATTACTTTAACAATTGTAGCTTAAATGAAAAAAAATTCCCTGACAATTTTTAGATTTCATTGACAGAAAACATACATAAAATAAGCAAATGAACAAAACCAATTTGCATGTTTTCCAAATAACATATTTACAGGTTGAAATAATGCTGCAGCTTATTAACAATTTAAATGTGTTTTTAAAAATATTCTGTATTAAAAAAAGCCCAGAAAAATACCGTATACAGATAAAAGCCACATCTTTTATAGAAGATCCTACTGGTGATATTTTGGTACTTCAGTAATGAATTTTTGGATTGTATATTACATTAAACATATCTTGGTGTGAGAAACTGTGGCTGATCTTCTTAATACCCTGCTTTTGTTGGTGAGGTCATTGCCACGCTGTCATTTTGATGCCACTGTCTTCCCCTTCCTTTTCCATCCAGCATCTTCTCTGGCTCATGTGACTGACTCAGTCACTTACCCAGTTACCTGGCAAAAACACTCAGTAGTTTTCTTACCCTAAGTAGGATATTCTATAAAATCTAATCCAGAGAACCCCCAATTACACATCTTAATTATTTCTGCATGAAATCAATTAACAAACTATAATACCTGTAACCCCCATATTCCAGCTGCTTGCTGTGTCACCCAGTTTGGTTTTGTCTCATTGAAGGTTTCCTTCTCAATTCTCACCACTAACAATAAAGCTTCAGCAAGGCAAATGGTGCCCAAGGCTGCACAAAGTCAAGGCCGTCACCCTCCAAGCATGGCCTACATGTTTTTGGGAGGACAGAAATAAGAGGACCCTGTGGCCAGCTTTGTGGATGTCCATAGAAGGACAGCTCTATCCCTCCCTGTCTCCCCATGGCAGTGCCCTCCAGAAGCACCCAGAAAGCTCCTCCATGTGCTGGGAGCAAGCTGTGGGACACAATCAGTGCACATGGAGAGATGAGTGGGTGCTGGACATTGCAAACAAGGTGAGGGTCTAATGGCAGATGGGCCTTGGGAAAGCTGATAAAGTCCATGCTGCTGAAACTGCCCCTATCCACATTCCAGTTTAAATTCACCTACACAAACTGAAATCACATCTCTGGAATAACAGGTGTAGTTTCTTACCACTAACACAAATAGATATGCCATGGCTTGCTTGGGATAAAAACAGGCAAGAAAAAAAAGTGACACTTAAAAGTGAAATTTCAGGCTAGCACTGTACTTTCCAAGCAAGTTCTAGTGAACAATGTGCTTCATTGAACTCAAGAGACCAAGAAAATTATACTAAAGCTGGTCTAAGGGGGCTCTTTCATTTCAAAGCATAGAGCTGTCAGACCCTGATCCCACAGAGAATTAAAATGGGCTCTAAAAAACACTCATTTGGTTAAAGGTAAGTTCACACTTAGAAGCTGATTTACTCCAAGACTGAATACTTGGTGCCTTGCAGCTTCTAGCAACTTGCTGTGTTAAGGTGCATATCAAGCTAAAATTCCAAAATAACATCAATAATTAAAAGACTAAGGTCTTATACTGGTATCTATCTATCTATCTATCTATCTATCTATCTATCTATCTATCTATCTATCTATCCATCCATCCATCCATCCATCCATCCATCCATCCTTTTTTCAATTACAGAGCTTCTAGTAGAGAACTGTACTGTGAAGCACAAAGAAGTAATTTTGTCAAGCTGAAAGGCTGCAAATCCCCTTCACAAGTCTAAACAGACACCATATAACTTTCTTATTCCTAGTTTGCAAGGCAGTTTTTTTCTTTTCTTTGGAATAGAAAATTAATAATTTAAACCATTAAAGTGTTTATAGGTGATGCTGCATAAAAATCTGGCCCATGCAATTGAACTACATTTTGTCAGGTATTAAGCAAGAAGTAAGCTTACTGTGATATACAACTGGTTCTTATTCCCACTTTTTCTGTGCTCTCTGTAGGCACTGACATTCACATGACCCCCAAAAGAGCAGAAAAGTAGGAAGGGGAAATCAACATAAAATGACAATTATCCTCCACATTTTGTAATAGAGTAGAAGTAATTAATTCTCTCAAGAATCTTGCTTTGTTGACAAGATAAAAGAGGAGCCTGGCAATGATGTGGCACAAAATCAAAATAACTCCACAAATCATGCATTTTCCACTGGATTTCAAAATCAAAATAACTCTACAATGATAATTTTCACATGCACATACACTAAAATCATGACATCTTTCTCCAAAGATCATAATAATTTACATACAGGACACAGCATCAGTGTATTGAGGAGATGCTCTAGTCTGGGGAAGGGAAAGAGAAAGGAAATTCACCCTGTTTTTATCTCCTCAAATAAATGCCGTGCCTGTGAATCTCTGCAACTCCAGTCTTTACTGTGCAATTGAATGGGAAGTCTCCTGGGTGAAGAGCTATCTGGTGAATCCCTCGCAGCACTGATAATTATGCCATTCTGACTGCTTACTTAATCTATTTGAATCCAGAGGTGAGTTAAGCCACTTCCTGACCATTAAAGTAAACTACATGGGTAAATACTGCTGTCACTAAGGGGTGTGATGAAGCTTAACTACACCAACATCTTAACCTCAGCTCAGTGCAACCCCAGCTATTCCATCACAGTTCATAAATGCGATTGCAGGTCCATCTTTTGATTCAGCAATTTAATAACTTCGAGTGCTGTCAGTACTGCTTTGAAAAATGGCTCCTATAAAATGTAACAGCCTCAATCAGATTGTAAAAGATTCACCCACTGAAGATTCCTCCATTTCAACTATAATGAATTAATGTTGAGCTGTGTAGAAGTTCAAGTGTCATTTAAACTAATGTGAATCTACTGTAACTTTAAATTTTAACTGGACTATGACCAAGAATTTACTGAGAACATCAACTTCAATTTTAGTGATTTTTCATGGTAAATATAAATTGCAGATTTTACTGGTTTTCTTTTGTTTCAACAGTGAAAAGACAAGTAGGGAAGATATTTAGAAAACAACAGATTTTGGGGCTTAGCTGCTATTCTTATAATGAAGCACTGGAATCCAACACAACATTTGTAGGAATTTTTATGTATTTAAGGAACATGCTACATTATTGGACTGTATGTATCAACAAACCATGTTTTCCCAGTAAACCCAGCCTGCCTCTCACCCCCTCTTAATGTTAAAGGGAAGGGGTAAGTGTTGGCTGACACGGCAAACATAAGCTGCAATACAAGCCCACATTAATATTGGGAAAAGTGGACTTGTTGCTGATTGCATGTCATTGCAAATTAAAAAGATACACAAATAGGCATTAAAATGACAAAATATAATGATACAAGAGCTCATATTCAGACAATTTGTAAGGAGGTGTTTCATATCTAGGGGTGCAATGATCAGAGAATTGGTTTCTTTCCAAGAAGTCTGTCATTTCAGCAGAGCCATTATTTATCAGTTGGAGTCCTGAGCGACTGTTAGTTTTTTATTTGAAAATGTTGGGATATTTTAGACATTAAATCCATATTCACAGGTTATTTTAATTCTCTGAGACCACAAACTCCTGAAATAGGGCTAAAAGAAATGCTTTGATGTTTAATGTGTGTCTGGGAAACTAGAAATAGGGCTTAGTACCTTTTCCCCTCTCTCTTACTCAATACCTGACTTCCTTTTGTGTGTCTGTTTTATTCTTTTGTTACTGTCATCATTTGTTCCCCACAGAATAAATACCTTATTCTTTTGTTAAGCTTACATTTAATTAAAATGTACAGGATTTGTGCAGTAAACTCGAATGAAACAAATAAAACAAGGGCCCCCTCTCTTGAAGGCATACGTTGTGAATGAAAAATGTCATTACAGACTAAAAAATTTTGCAGTAAACAGGGCCTACAGAGAGAAGTTTCCCCCGTAATGACATCCATAAAATACACAAATGGCACTTTTAGTACCATCCTGAATATGGCATTTTCTGTGCTCTACACACAATCTAAATGGTTTGATCATAGAGCATAATACTCCATTGGGTTTATAGAACAATCAATGTTCCATAAAATGATGTATTTATCCAATAGTAGGCTCAGCAGTTACTGGTGTATGACATTGTAGGACACTGGCTTTGTACTGTTCAGCAGCACACATGCTGGCTGTAAAACTTATCTAACACTACTTCAACAACTTCATCTCATCTGTGTCAAGTAATTTGTTGAAGCCTCAGCTTGGTTTAAAAAAACTTGTAATAAAAATTCATAGAATTTTCAGGAGAATGAAAGCTGATGACAATAGAAAGGTCACATTGTGGTGCCACTCGTGGGGTCGGGGGTCAGCTGCAGTTCTAAAACAGAAAGTAGATTTCATGCATCGTGTAGCAGATAAAGATGGCATTAAGGAGACTTGTCTCAGAAAGAAACGCGTAACGCGTGAGGAAAGTCTGGGCTAATATTATATGTAAAGCACCACCTTGCTCTCAGCCAGCAGCCTCTTTAGAATTCTAATCCTTCCCCAAAACTTGCAGCAAGCGGCTGTGTGTGGTGAGGCTGGGCTGAGGACATCCTTCACAAGGAGCACCTTTAGGACAAAGCAGTAAGTCATAAATGAAATAATCTGTTATGAAGACGGAAATGATCTGCATTTACACAGCTAGCTTAAAACAGCTATTTTTTCTTTTCTGTAAAAGTTCTAGGAGGCCTGATTTATAGTCCCCAATTCAGCAACACTTAATTTTTCATACTTTGGTCATTAGGTATATTATTTATTGACACAAACAAACATTTCATATCTGCCAAAATGCAATGAGTATTAAATAATGTGAATGCAAAGAAACATCTTTTCCTTCAAATTAAATGCAACCTATAAGGAATTTAAAAGATTTTAAAAAATCTCCTTATGTCTAACATCACTTGAAGAAGCAACTGATTTTCTTATTTTAAAAGTTATTGTCTACATGGCAGCACAATATTTTGAATGGTACAGTAAGTCCACTTTCCAAATGCCTTGATCAAGCTACAAGTTTTGCTCTGTTTTATTTCAATTATTTTTGTAATGATCTACCTCTAATTAATTAAGTACAATCTAAGAACTGTGGCATAATTTGGGATTTCCCTTATGTTCAGAGGCCATAATAATGAGATGCATTTTTCACATCTCTGTTTCTTGACCATAGTAAAAACTGTTCTTTATCATTTGCGAGGCTCTTATGTGCAAGCAATGTATAGTTCAGCATTTTTTAAACCAGCTAGTTAAGCTACTAAATAAGAGGTTGTAAAGGCTCACTCATGTCTTCTGCTGAAGGAAAGAAAATATGATGAGTCAAACCAAGAAGTGAAATAAATCAGGAACCCAAAATGGTCCAGTTACAACTATTATGTCCACAAAGGCAGCAAATATTTGTAAAGCAATACAAATAAGTATACCTATAAGGGACTTTACCAGCTCCCTAAGAGACATAAAAAAATTCCACCATTGACACAAATTACATAAATCTCAAGAGATACTAATACAACAAGGCTTCATTTTTCCCCCTTTCAATATATTATTACTGAAAAAAAATCAAAACCACAACAACAACAAAAAAAATCCCAAATAATGTTCATAATTTATTTTATATTTAAAAATCCAGTATTGTCATATTTCAATTCTGAAACTCAAAACAGACTTAGCTTCTAGTTCTGTCCTTAACCACTCAATCATGTTTGGAAACTTCAAGGCCTTCTAAGAACAGATTGAAAAAGGATGAAGTTTAAACATTTCAGATATCTTAAAAAGTAGTAGATATCTTTAAGCTTTCTAAAAATGTGCAAGTACTCTTGTAATATTTTTTCTTTTGAAAAACAGACTGAAATTTCCTGCTTGCTATTTTTACCTTCCACATCTTACAGAACTATGTCAACGGCCACAAAAAGACAAAAGAAAAAGACAACCACCAAATTAAATAGCCAAGCTGTTCAGTTAGAGTGTTTAGGCAGTTTGTTTGGTTTGGTTTAGTTTCCCGTCAGTGTCTAATTAACCTTTGGGAAATGGCCTTCTCTAGGAAAAATTTCAGTTTCTCTTTTCCTGCACTCAAAGTCAAAAATGAATGCTACAGAGCCCAGTGTTACAGAAGGAATGCAAATAAAATATCTGCATTCATACAAAACTCCCACTGATCATGGCAAACATGTACAGTGTTAACATACAGAATTTACAGCTGCCTAAGTTGCAGAGAAACTGGTTTACTTGCAAACCACTTTTCTCTTTGCCTGCTTGCCACCATGCAGGCTGCTCTTCTCAACTCTGATGTGTGAGCAAAAACCTCTCTGTGGCATATGCAGCAATTACCTACACGGGCAAGCAGCATCAGGAATGCATCTGGAGTATTTCAGCTATGTCTTCCAGTGCAATTTAGCAGCTTGAGATGAGGCTAGCCAGTCTGGACATTTCTTGGCAGTCCAGCTTCAAAGACTACTCTGGCCCTCAGTTTGGGAACAACTGACATTGATGATACTCGGATGCACTCTTTCTGTTTCATCCCCTGCAGTGCAAATGGAGAGTGCATTCTTAGCACTTCTAAATCAGAATTCCAATTTCAAGGGGTTCTGGTTGCGCTTGGCCAAACCAGAGATTTCTGTTTCCTAGGCAGACAGAACATATAATATAATATGAAAAATAATACACTAATATGGGAGAAAAATCAGGGGAAAAACCCCCCAAGCTCTGCTCATAGGGAAAATTATCTGGATTTCTGAAATAGGTCTAGTGCCAGACACTAACAGCTTTGTCAAAAAAAGGAAAAAACCCTTCTGTCATTGTTATCTCAGCAAAAGTTTTTGTTTTTCAAGAATATATACATTCAGATCCTGGTTTTATAAACATTTATTTATCAAGCGTAGTGCTTACTGCCAGAGTTAGCCTCAATAGTCTCAAAGGGACTAAACATGGTTGCTTGCATTATGCATTGTGTTTGCATAATCAGGCCCTTGGGATTAACAATTCTGAAAATGGCTGGCCAACATTTGATGTACATATATGAAAAAAAGAGAACAGACATTTGTAAGGGATACCCAAAATAAAACATCATGCTATTAAATGATCAAGCAGAAATTATATTCTTCAGCATACCTATCAACTATGAGTATCATGATTCTCTGTATTTATCTCTTCTGATTAATGCACCTTTCAGTAAAAAGAAGCACCTGTTCTTTGCTTGAGGGCACATCTCAACCCATTTAAAAACCACAGCAGTTTTTAGGAGGAATGCTTGGGAATAACTACAAATAGTAAGTTTCCCTAGTTCTTTTTGTTAGTTAAGACAGCAGAAACTACCATTTCAAATGTGATAGTCATATCTGTATTTCATTTATAAATTCAACTACATTACAGCTATATTCATATCTTTCCAGAGTAAATTATGGGAAATAACCATTTGTCTTCATTGTAGACACTTTTGCATGTATAGTAGAAAACAAACCTCTATTCAATAACTGCACAGAGGCACCATTAAAATCAAATTTACAGTAAACAGAACCTGCAGCTGGGGTAAAACACTAACTGTTAGTATTTTAATTATCAGTGAAGCTTTCGGAGGTCTAACATCTGCTCATAGCCAAATGACAGCAGCTGCTTGTGTACACTTAAAACAACATGAATTTCTTCTATAAATATTAAAATGAATTGTATGTTGTGTGTTCATTGCGGCTATATTCCTATTAAGCTGTTTAAGTATATAGGGTATTCTGAACTTCTTTCTTGTGGCAAATTCATAAAGGGCTGACCTCCTCAAAAGAATGAGAGGCAAAGGCAGCAAAAATTCTTGAGTCTGTAAATTGAAAATGTTTCGAGACAGTACTGGAGGTCACCCTCTGCCAAGACACTGCTGGTAAATGCTAACAAAACATCAGCGGTAAGTTCTGATCATTGTGCACTACAGTAACTTCAAGGACAAGACTGCTCAGCATGCAAAGTGTCAGGAGTCTATGGGATGGCTTATATCAAAAGCTAATGCTCATCTACTAAGTGAAGCAATTAATGCATTATCTTAGTTGGAAAAAAAATACTCTGTTTCAATGTCCAAAACATTGGAGGAGATGAACGTGCTCTCTTTTGTTGACTTCATCAAAAGCATACTGGAATGATCCCTGATTTGCACGAATAGAAGCAATAAACTGCCACTATACTGGTCCAATAGAAGGTTTTGCTAAAAAGGTCAAGCTTCATAACTTAAATTTGCAGCTTTTTATCTAAGCACTGACATACAGTTGATATTTTCCTTTTAGTCTCTCACCTACTTGGGAATGCAGGAACGAAAACTGGAGGACGGAAACACATTTAGTTAAGCTGTAGAGTCTGGCACAGTGCGAGGAAGAGAGGATTACAACCAGTTTCAGAAGAAAACAAGGGAAGAGGGCTTCATAGTTTTCACTTTACAGGTTTATAGTGAAGAAAGATCAGTTTCTTTGCTTTTACAACATCAAGTGTAACACCAGTGGCAAATAGTATTTATGTATTTTCACAATAGACCGACAGCTTGAAAGGAACACTACAGTAATTTAGTCTGAAAGCTGTAGGTCACGCCAAGCTGTGTTTTGGAAAAAAACCCAACATGATTAGACGCTCTAGCCTTACATGTGCAACCACAACACAGGATCAGCCATGAGTACAGCTGTCTCCACAGTGATACCTGGCTTAAGATGAAGGTGAATTAATTGTGAAGGCAGTTCTCAAACTTCTGACATCAGATTTCCCACCCCAAAAGTCAGTCTCAGTGCAAGATGACAACATAGGAGGAGGAAGGAATAGGGCTGGTTATAGGTGGGACAGTTTCAATGCACAGGCCTTCCCCTTTGCTGCCCCTCACTCCTCTGAAGCACTTGACAGCATCAAGGCTTACCATGCCCAAAGTGGTAAGTGTCAGAAAACACTGATGCTGATTTTTCACCTCAGAATGTCACAGGCCTAGCACTAATGCTGGGATTACTTAGGAAGCATGAAGCAGGGGTACTTGCTGGTTCTGGGAGGTTGGATAGATGGATGCATAGAGGTTGGAGAGATGGGTAACTTTTACACCACTTTCAAGGGTCAAGTTCATGACAAAGTCCTTTTTTCATCATTCACCTCTGGTGAAGGATGGAAGCAGCATGTTTCCAGAATATCTTCAAAGGAAGAGCTGTTCATGTAATTGACCCTTCTGTTGACAGAAATGTATTTTCAGTGCTACTGATAGAGTAGCACTTAAATGATCTGTCTTCCAGTGTTAGAAAACATGAGGCAGGATGTAGGTAAAGCAGGACAGAAGATACCAAAGCTGGTGCTTTCTGGACTGTCGCTGAACACTGTTGATGCAAGAACTGCAAGATGGTCTATGTTCCTGGGCTGCATATGAAACACAAAGTAAACTGTTGAACTGCAGCTCTTCCAAAAGGGCTCAGAACCTACTTATCATGTTGCTTGCACTTGGCTGCAAAGTTGTGTGTTCAAGAGCTGAATAATTATTTTGTTGACAATACCTAAATTGTTGCTTAACTAGAGGTAGAAATCAACAGCTTTTAGATGGCATAGGGAGCTAATACCAAACTGGAAGCGTTAACATCAATACAAAGAAAACCAGGATGTAGCATAAGTAAATTAGAAAATAATAATGTAAGACTGAACTTGTGCTACTGCATACTAGCACTTGTGGAGAAAGTAAATATGCAAAAAATATATTCAATGAGAGACAAGTCCCTTGAGAACTATAATGCTGAAGAAATTTAAAGAATGACAGTGTTCATCAAATTACATATGAGTTTATGAAATGTAAAACAGGAAAAGAAAACAGGCCAAAGCAATTTTTAATTGCACATTCAAAGGCATGTCTGCTGCACATTGTTCTGGTACAGATACAACTAAATTATGTACTGCTCTTTCTAGAAGAGAGATCTTGACTACAGAATATTCAGAATAGTGAAACAGGAACTATTAGAAGTCTGACTTGAGTGGAAATATTGAAGGTTTAAGTGCAGATATTCTGGCTACATAATCTGCAAATGCTGAAGAGAACAGAGGAAACAGAGGAACAGAGGAAAATTTTTGTCCCTATCTGATAAGCATAATCTTATTTTGATGAAAGACTAGAATGTTCATGTCATACTGCAGGAAGATGGCTAGACATGGTAAGAAATGGAAAGTCAATTCAGCTGCCTCATCCACTTTCAGGTGCCAGGGTGATGAAGGTCCCAGATGGAATAAACAGACTGTACAGTAGTTAAGAATATGACTTAACCCAGCTCATCACAATTTATACTGCAAGTCCATACTATTCCAGAACAATTCAGTGAAAAGCAGCATGGGATTCTGAAGGAACTACTTAGAAAACTTTTGTAGATGTCTCCCTTCTGAACTAAAGTTCACTCAAGACTGTGGTGCCTTAAGTCTTAAAACCCAAAGAACTTGCAATGACTGTCAATCATATGAAGCATGAATCCTAGTTAAATATGGACTAGTAAACAACCCCTGCCACTCTGTCAGGTCACCTCATGAGCTCTTTTAATTTTTTTTCCTTCCTGAGACCCAACTTAGACTAGGAAAAGAGTGAATATTTTAAAATTAAATAATGAGCATATTTATTTAAAACATTTTAAAATGCCACTTAGTTCTCAATTCTGAAAGCACTTGTTCAAAGATTTATTCTCTATGTCTGTCTCCAACTGAAAGCAAGTAATGCTTAAAACCATGCTAACTAAAAAATATCAAGTGGTTTGAAAACACCACGGTTCACTTGCCTGTAACATGGTCCATGCTGCAGTGAATGCCATCATTCTGCTGTGAATGCCATCATACCTGGGACCTGGTACAGCACCCTTAGCGATAGCATAAATGAAGCCAAGCACTTTTACTATTGCTGGAACTTAGTTCCTTTTTTTTTTGTACAGTAGACAAAATTTCAGAGGAATTAATGACCATTTCTATGACAGCAGTAAAGCATGGGATATGTGACAAAATGGAGACCAGATAACATCCCCACAAAAAAAACCCAAAAAACCAAAAAATACCCCAAACAAACAAACAAACAAAAAAAACACCAAAAAACAAAACCTAACCAAAAACAAACCCCAAACAAAAAACCAACCCCAGAAGCCTGGAGTGAGACACCTGGAAGATCTGATTTTCAAAACCACTAAGAAACTAACAGCTCCTCCTGACACTTTTGTCAAAAGGTTATTTCAGCTACCTTTTAAAAAAATATTTCTTACTGTTTTTCTAGCTACTTTAGTTGAATGAGCTCAGACTTTTCTAACCTCTGGCATGGAACAGACCAATCACCAGGACTCTTTGTGGTTTGTTATTTCAAATCTGTGCAGATTACAGAGCTTGGGAGCAGCCCATGGCATCAGAGGTTGAAACACCTGCTGCAAGTCACAGGTAGGCCTTACAGATTCTGTAGCTATAAACCTTTGGGATATGTTCCAGTGCTCCAAAACCCACTAAAGTTCACCATTTCTTTCATTGTGTCTCCAAGTACTCTTAAAACCTTATTCAAGTGCTTCTACTGAAATAAAAAAAGACTCTGAAGATATTTGAATGATATTGTTTTCTTTATAAAAAGAAAATGCATATGTGAAAATGTACACAGACTGAACAAAAATTATATCAGTGCCTAAAAGAACAAGCTAAAAGAAGTTCAAAATTAATGTTTTTCTTCTTTCACATATTATTTTTTCTAGGGCCTCTAACAATAGAGTGAATTTTATAAAGATTTTTAGGTATCTTTGCATAAAGCTGATTTCCTCAGTGCAGAATTAGGAAGCAAAATAAAATTGGCCTGCTTTCCACTAGTGCAGGCACAAGAACATGCAAATGAAAACTGAACAGAACAGACTTAAAATCTAATGGCATCTATCTGAAACTGTATCTCGTGAATTGCTCACAATTGGTAACATATTTATCACTAAATAATACCATAAAAATGGAAAAAGCATTATACTAACTTTTCAGGCAGGAAAGTGAAAAACAACAAGAAGTGTGTTGCCAGGGTCACACAAGAATTCTAAGGTGGGCTGAGTCCCAGTTTTAAATCTTAATCACTGCATTATCATTTCTTAGGAGTGCCTATTGTCAACTCCAAGAGTTGAGGTACTCCATTTACCCACCGGGAACTCTAGTCACATCATTGCAATTTTCCTGATAATGCCCTGTCAATGACTCAACCCCACGTTCATGAGCAGAGAGGAGTTCAGTGTCCATGTATCCTATAATGAGGAATGCCGGGCTGCAATCTCTGCTGAGATTGTCATAGGTGTCCACTGATACCATCTGCAATTACAGAATTTTATGAGATGGAAACTGGTTCATTATGAAAAAGACTCAAGTCTACCAGCTCATTTCACAGATGTCAGATGGCAGACTTCCTACTCATCGCAATTCTTGCAAGTGCAGAAGGAGGGGCCTGTAGTTAAGACTTTGGGAATTTAGCACAGAGCTAATGCTAAGCACAGGTCTAAATGCTTTTCTAAGCTGGACCCTGTTGGCTCCAGTCCAAGCCATTCAAAACAGGGACATAGATTCCTGAATTTCAGCTTCACAAGGGCCAAACCAGGACAGCTAGCTCCCGCAGGGAGGCAGACACAAGTTTAGCTAAATATCACTTTTGCCCTCAGACAAACACATACCTCTCAAACTGAATTCAGCTTGATTATAACTAAGCAAAATAATTACATTAATATTTTCAAAAGTATCAGCTGAATTCCATTTTGAATTGTCACCTATTCAAATAAATGAATGAATACATTCCTTTAAAAAGGCTAATGTACATTATGGATAAGTAAGCATTTTTGTATTTTTAACATGCATTATTTACTTTCTTTAAATAGTTTTCTCCAAAACTTCACTGTTACATTTCAGAAGTATGTGTAGTGTGGAAAATGTTGTTGATAAACCTTTCTTCTTGGAGAGTAATCCCTCTCATACATACATTCTTTTGCACTCTCAGACAATGATATATTCATCTTCAAATCTGGTAACTATTAGCTTAAACAAACATCTTAATTTCAGACATTTCAGTCTACTTAAGAACACAGAAATTAAACTAATTCTCCAGTTTCTCTGAATGAAATACAGATTTCTTCTACAGCTCTCAAGAAATGAAGCACTGTTTGCTACAGTACAGCCCCCTGCTCTTCTTCCAAAACCAGCCTGTATCTGTTGGAGGTGAACCTTGATGCATTTATGCATTCCCCTTTTAACAACAGACCACAGAAAAATCCAAGGTAACAGACTGTTTAGCAAGAACACTTAAAATACTAAATACAGGCTATAGCACTACTTCAAGCTCTGGGTGAACTGACACCCTGAAGACCGATCGCAAGGTGCTGATGCCAATCTCTATCATCCCAAATATTAGGGAATGTGCTTATTTGACAGACTTGCTTTCTCCTCGTGCAACTACCTCAAGTGGCAGTGACAGACATGCTCAAACCATGGTCTCTGGCCTTTCATATGATCCTTTCACAGACCAGTTTCCATAACAAAGATATACTCCCACTTGGTCAGTTTATCACAACCTCCTCAAACACCTCCCCTCCCACACATGCACTTGGTATCCCCACTGCCTCATCATGAAAAAACAGACCAGAAGCCCACCAACCCTACAAAAATTATATTGCAGATTTGTAGATTAATGGGCTGATTCTGGCATCTCAATTCAAATAGATTTACAACCACTGTGTTTAGCCCTGTGTGATTTCAAATAGAATTACTTCTGATGAATTTGGATGCAAATTCACAAAGCATTAAAACAAACCATGTTTAAACTCGTTGGTTCATCAGATGCAAATATTGTGCATTAAGCAGGGAACACCCATTTATGAAAATAATGAAAACTGACACCAATATAATAAAATCATTACAGGTTTATGGATTCTGGGACTTAAACAAGCCATACCCTTGTTTCTTCTAACTGATTAAATGCTTCTTTGCAGTTTATGTTTGATCTGCAATTCAAAAATAAATTAGTTTAGTCTTTGAGCCCAGAACCTTGGAAAATTGCTAGGAGGTTCTACCTCAGATTCGTCTGGGGAAAAGGGCTGGGTAAAGGGAGGAAATTGTGGGGGCAGGGAAGCTTGCAGTGCAACTGAGAACCAACAGCACAGGAGAGGAAGCAGTCAGATAAATTGAGGTTTGCAGCGTTCACAAATCCGTGGCCTGAGCAGCGCTGTGTAGAACAAAAGGCAAGGATGATCATACTGGGCACTTCTGTTTCATAAAGCTGGCACAGACGGGCTTGTCACACCATGTGCTTTATCTCCATGAAACCTCAACCATCTTCACTTTGCATTATGTTTGTAGATAAGGAGTTTAAGTGCAGAAGGGCAAAGGATTGCCCACAATTTCTGGGACTGTCCCATGGCAAGGAAGCAAAAATGAATGCAACCATGTTCTAACTGATAAAGTAGATCTCTGAGGTTGTATGTAAACAGTATATACAGTGTGGGTTTTTCATTAATCCCCTTGTCTAATTATCATGAACATGATTTCATTTTCAGTTAGATGACAACAGCCTAGCTCAATAGTTTCCAGTAAAATCTTTGTATCCAGATAATAAATTCTTCTCATAATGATGAGATTTAAAACAGCAAAACATCCCTCACTGAGGCATGTAATGCTGATAAAGCACTATTTTGCTGCACAATCTATGCAGTATAAAAAGTTCTTTGCTGCATCATGATCTGCTCCAATTTGTGTATAAATAGCATTTGTAATAAAAGGAAATGTAGCACCAAGTTTTACTTAAATAACTGCTCAAAAAGAGGTTTGGAGATAAGGTAGCTAATGCACAACAACAACAACAACAATAACAACAACAACAAAAAGAAGGACAACTGCAATAGCTCTTTCTCAACATCCTTTCTTTTTCTTTTATGAATTCATTCACATCAACATTAAGAATTTGAACCCAAATATTTAAAGAATTATATGTTGGGATGGTTTGAGGGTAGCTTGGTTCCTAGAGTTGAGGTACCCTCTAAATGTGCTGCGAACACTAGAATCCAACTTTGAAAGCAACTCTCTCGATAACTTTAACCAGTCATCCCAAGAAAGCTCCAGTTTCTGAGGACAGACATACATGACTGAGGACTGACATAACAAGCTGCAAAATCCTTAAGATCTACATTTTCAAATGTGAATGCCTTGAATTCCATACACAAACCTGCATGTAAAGAAACCATTAGCCATTGCTGAGGCATCATGCAGCACCACACGGACAATGCCACTGACACTGGGCCACAAGGGATTTGAGAAACCTGGCTGTTCCAGCACTGCAGCTATCCAGTACCCACAGTCTGCATTACCTTTTAGAAATCCTTACTTGGGCAGTAGATTAAGTACCTCCATTACTGTGACAGACCTATTATTTGTGCCTATAGTATAGCTTTGTCACCTCCATGGAATACAGCGCAGCCCATAGAACAATACTGGTCAGAGATAAGGAATAAAATAAAATTCCCACTGAGTCAAAAAGCAATTAATACAATTTTGGATTGAAACAAAAATAAAAATCTGGATTCTGCTCATTCTTTATAATTTAATGCCAGTGCTCTGAAATCCATTCTGGTTTCTAGTGGGCATTAGGATGCTGGTTAAAAGCTACCTTATCCTGAGTCACTACATTTAACACTGTTGCTCCTTACACACCCCTTTACATAAGCACAGACAAAAGTAGCATTTGGGATGTGCTCATTTTGTTACAGAGAGAGAGAGAGATAAACATATGTCACATTTTCTTACCATTTCTGAAGTTGGTCCCAAAACTAGACTGAAAAAAAATTCTGATTACAGGTATTTTCTGTGAACTGTGAGGCAGGTGAGGACTTGTTTTTCCCTCATGACATACTGGCTAAATTCTTGAGGGCTGCTGAGAAGATGCAGCATTAACTAAAATTTGTACTGGTTGAAGCGAGGTATCATGAGACCTTGCCTTTAAGAGTTGCTGAATACCAGATCAACCTCAACTTCTCAGTACTATGTGCATCTTCTGGTGGTTTTTTAATTGTATGACTGTGGGAGAAGGACAATACTCAAGGATAAAGGACCACCTTAATCTGCATCAGAATGAGATTGGCCTGGTTAAACCGTGACAGAGATGTATGGATATGTAGTAAGTGCCAATATAAGCACTCAGATATGGAATTAGGACTTCATGTATGGGTACTTATTTTAGAAAGTGGATCTCAGAGGATAGATAGGGTTGCCCACTTAGCTCAGAAAACCCTGCTCCAGTTTTAAAAGCAACTTGTCACTGCAGAGCAAATGCTTCAATTTTGAAGCAAAGTGGTATGTTTGGTGACCTCATTTGCATGACAATGCCCAGAATGCTCTCCCAACTCAGAGCTATTTCATGGAAGGGCTGATGCATTCAAAGTTTGAGACTAAACCCAGATCCTGTGGGTATACCAGTGCATATGATTTTAATACTTGTCCTCCAATTCATGTGCAAAAGATAAGACTCTTAAAGTGGACAGTAGTTCTAAGTAAACAAACTAACCTGTCATCAGTATTTACTAGAAATCAAAATTACAAATGGTACTTTGGCAAGTCTCTAACTCCTTGATTAATTAGCTGATCATCTCATACCCATGTGTATATGCTTAAGGTGTTGACATAAGTTGTGAAGGTTGCTGTGAAGATCTGTCTCAATATATTAACAAGGAAACCCAGAAAAACTAAACAATGCACAAAATGCAACACAGATACAGAATAACAGTTCATCAAGACGGACTTTGCTCGTCTCCTGCACTTCTCTCCTCCTCTCTCACAGCTTGCTACACAAAATAAATGCACTACATCGACTTACACTGCAGTACAGAATATCACAGTCTCCTCTATTGTGTGGATTTCACTGCTGAGAAGCTGTAACACTAATTGTCAGTTTCCCACGATCAAAGTAATTTGGTTAAATAATTGGTTTACGTTTACTATATTTTATTTGCCTCACAGAAACAAATATTATAACAAAAGATCATTTGAAGAGGAGGGAATGCTATGGTGATAACACCAATATGGTGCCAATATACGGAGAGATATGTGTATTTTGTGCACATAAACAATGACATGAAACTTCAGCTGTTTAGAGAACAAAGCTTTACACCTGAGTTAACTTAATATTGTGATACGTGAATTCTGGTGTGTATGCATATGAGGGGAGAAGCTCTTCTGATATTGCATTTTGGCACTGAAATGAAAGTAACGTTTTAAATGCTGATTAACTGGTGATCATTTATAATTCATTCTTGATAGATGACAAATGATGACATGTCTTCTTTACCAGTTACACGAAGTCTGCGTTCACATGCAAAACAATGGCTTCTCTATACCCAAAATCAGGTTGATGACACCATGATAACTCTTCAAGACATTCTTGGCTTTTCAGATGTTTTTCCCTCTTTTATTTGATATATATGTGGATTTGACCACAATTTTCACAGCTCCTCCCCCGATGCAGAAAAGGAACACAGTAACTAAGTGCCTGCAGCAGTCGACAGAAGCCGTTTCCTTCAACCTCCCCCCAGACTACCAGGCGTGAAGAACGGCTGAGACATTTTCCTTCAGCCACCGGAGTGGCTCATTTTCCATATGTTGCTAGAACAGCTTCATTCAGAAGAGGCTGCCATTGGAGTTCCTTCAAAATTCTGCCAGAAAGGCTTAAACTCAAAATTAAAAGCCTCTGTAAAACTCATAAGTCAAGGGAGTGGCATAACACCCATTAATTGCAGTGCTCTGTGATGTCACACCTGTGACTTATGAGAGGCTATCCTGAGGTGGGTTCAGAGCTGCTGTTCATAATTTATAATGGTGTTTTGAAGCCTGCCTAGCAAAAAGCAGTTTTGCATTGGGATGGTACATATCTTGCAACAGCTGATTGCATGATATAAAAAATGATATTATGGCCTTCATTCATTGGAAAACTATTGTGGCTGAACACAGGTTTAAACACTAAATACACCACCACCAAATGGTGCACGTGCACGTGCCCTGGGATAACATCTGGTTTCACTATAGCACTCTTAATCTCAATCAATGGTCAACACTAAGAACAGAGGAAAAAAGAACTTCAGAGGACATAAGTGACTGCTGATTTTTTTCAGTGGATCCTGATGATGACTGATTTTTAACGTTAAGGCTGGAATCAGAAGGTTTGCATAATTATGCTTGGCTGTATGTGCAGAATTTAAAAAATTGTAAAGAAAATAAAATTCTGAACAGATTACCTGAAATGAACAGAGGTAGGTTTATTTCCATCAGTTCTCAGACGTTATTTTTGCTAAAATATAGGGCATATTGTCTAGAGAATGTTAAATTAAATTATACAGAATGATACTCAGCTTTATAAATTTGCAGTAAAAGTTGCCTGTATTTGACAGTCATTTACAGAAAAAAAATTGCAATGTTTTTGCAACAGATTAAAACCTGCATTTTGCTTTTTTCCTTTGTCTGTTTTGAGTTTAAATGGAAACAAACCTTACAGTATAAGGTCACCTGTCTACAAGGGATTACTATGTAGTTCCTTTTATATTTTTCCCCCTACTAGTTTGAGGGACAAAAGGGCAGCAGTACCCTAAGGGCTTTTTCAAATAACCTCTTTAGCAAATAAAGTCATACCCTATGTATAGAGGCCATTTCATCCCAGTCCCATGGGCTGCCTGTAGGGTAAAATACTGAATTTTTCTGGCATGTGTCACTGAATGTGAAAAAGAGGATCACTACTTACAGAAAGTTAAAGACCAAATGAAAGAATGTGCATTTCCTTAATGCACTAACTTAAAACATTGTATATTGAAGCTAAAAACATTGACTATAAGCATCTCAGAAAAACACTGGAATATATTTACATGAGCCATACAGAGACTCATGTATCAGCAACTGATTTACTATGGCTTGAAAACCCAGCAGATTTCAGCTTCTCTGAAATCTTAAATATATTTTCTCCAGGGGAAAAAAAAAATTAAATTTGGCCTATTCTTTATGAATGCAATCTTATGATGATATCAACTTAACATTACCATAAACATCTTTAGAAGCAACTGTCAAGAAGGAATCTGTTATGCTTATATAAATTACTATTATTATTGTTTTTGTTGCTGTACTTGCTGCACCCCACTTCTGTAATTGCTTAAAAGACAACATGCAAACCCTCAAACTTTCAAGTATTCACAAGGTAAAAAAAATGGTTTTAAAACAAATGATTTGACAGCTGCAAATGCAGGATAACACCTAGTTACATTATAGAAACAGTGTGGATAATTACTTTTTTCAGAAGGAAAGACTCCATGGACCACAGCCCTGTCTGAATCTCCCTGCAGTTTGGATAATGTGCGGTAATACAAATCCTGTTGTCACCTCAACCAAGTCTTTTTATCATCTATACATCAGCAAGAATGATGAGAGACGTCCCATGATTCTAACAGTCTTCCTTTGAAGGATCCACATGTTAATTACTGCACTAATTACGGTTTTTGAATAACCAAATGAAGTAAGCAGTCTATGGGAGGTACAGGCATAAAACTAAGACTGAGAAAATACTAGTTACTGAAGTCATCAGTGTAAACTGACACATTGAACATTCTTAAAAAAAGTAGAAGTAGATTTTAAAAGACAAGCATCTTCAATAATTAGGGTTCCATACAGGAAAAAGAAATGTTATTTCTTAATGGCAAGTGCATTTAAACTGTTATCTAAAGATCTGAAGGTAAGCCTGCTTAATTCACTGCTTCTTCTTTTGTTATTAGGAAAACATAATTGTTCCAAATAATTAGCACTAGAGTACATCACAAGCTGACAACAAAATTATAGAAATCTTCATATTCAGATCCGTCTAGCTGGCTATTAGGAACAGTTTCTGATCATAACCCATTAGTTGAAGTGCTGTGAGTTCTTGATTGCCACCAAATAACCTCAGATATCTGCCTAAGTTAACAGCCTCTATTTATTCAGAGTTTTCTTGACAGTAAAAATTGCTTACGATTTTTACAGCTGCCACACAAAAGAACAGTATCAGATGTGTGCACTTGCAAGTCTAGGTGATAAAATAATTGAAATGCGGATTTTTAGACACAATTTCAACGCCTAACTTTCTAAATGAAAAACAGCTATGGGATTTCAGTGTGCTGTAATGGTACTATTGGCTTTCCTGTTTATTAAAAATTAACATGAACACATTCCAAATCTTCCTAGTTGTGATGACCATGCTAATTAAAATAAGATTTGTTTGGGCCAAGGTTCTTTGGTATAACAGCCCTACTTTGTCCTTTTTTTCCACTGAACACTAACTAATCAACTGCTACAGATATTTCTGTATTTTATGGCACAATCCTTCTTCGTTTTTTTTTTTTTTACTTTCTTGTGAATCATACCAGGGCATAAACAGCTGTTAATCCACTTCTTAACTGATAACTAGCATGGATAGCATCACAGCAAACACTACCAGAAAGTGTAGTATATTTTTAGAAGACACTGACAAATGAAATCCTCTGACGGAAATCACTGCTGTAACCCCAAATGGGAAAAAAAAAAAAAAAACAACAAAAAACTATGTGCACATGGTAAGAAGAGAATTGCACTCTTTTAGTCACTTACCCAGCTTCAGTGAGTGGATTCTTGATAATGTAATACAGACAAAATAAAAACTTATTTAAATTTCCCATCTAATACCTTAGTTATCTATAATGCTATTTGAAGCTCCTTTCGAAATGTGTTTTTTTGGTTTTTTTTTTTTTCCTGATAATAGCTCAGTTTATAAACCTACAAAGCTGTATGTCAAATCCCATGGGGAATAACTTTGATTACTAAAGTAATTAATGATGCTGGATAGTAATATGGATTTTCTGTTAAGATTTGAGTTTGAAGTTAATTAGTCTCCACATTATGATTTGCTGATTAATTACAGATATTTAGTTATAAAGAGAGATGTTAATTATTAATCTAAAAAATCATCTTGTGCAATTAACTAAAACTTTGATGTCAGTCACCACTCTCCTTGTATGTAACTTCCAAGGTGCTAATTCTATGGAGGGAGGCACATGCTGTCCCCAAAAGGTAAAAAAAAATCCTTCTGTTATCTTTTTTGTGTATATAGTATAGTATAGTGAACAAATTTTTCTCTTAATTTGTTAGGACAAGCCACCCACTTTGAAGCTGGACTGTAACTTAATTCTCATGAAACTACTGATCTTTCACTGCTTATTCATACTATATGCCTCATCTTATCACAGAAAAAGAAAGTGCTATAAAAGAAATTCCACCATGAGTCTTAACTGTGTGTACTCTTGAAATCTTGTCTTAACCTCAGAGCTGTGATGTTCTGCTGACTGATGGGCTTTGTCAGTTCTCATGTTAAAGTCTGGAATGAGCTTCAGCGTTGCTACAGAGATCAGTATTTTCTAGCAACAGCAGCAGCAGCAGTCTTTACCAGTGCCAAGAAAATATTAGAGCAAAACTACTAATTAATGTAACAGCTATGTTAGAATTTAAAATCAACTTTTGTTTAAAAAGAAACCCCACCTTATCTCTTCCCCCCCCCACACCCTTCCCTTCTGATCTGCAAAGAAGAAATCTTACTGTTAGTGTAAAGGGGATAAGAACGGGATTAGAAATAGGGTTAAACCAAAAAGCATCAGCAGCACACCAATGTCCTGGAATTTACCCTAGTAACACAGACTCTGAACAGGGATCTGTTTACATTATCTCTAGATCATCTTGACAATATTCATTCTCTATTTACCTAAATGAGGCAATATGATGATATTTATTGCTCAGAATGGCTAAATATAGACTTTTCCTGAGCACTCAGTATCATAGTGGGAGGTTTTGCTCTAATCTACATCTTTAAACTGACAAGCTGGAGCATTCCTAATGAATGCCTCTTTTCATCTGGATGTCTGTGTGTATTTGACAGTATAAATATTTAGCAATATCGGAGTCAGCTTGTGATTTTACCCAGATGGACTGATTGATGCCTTGGCTTGACGTTGCCAAAGACAATCCATGTAGTTATATAAGCAATTTCCCTCTTACTTCCTAAGAAGCAATTAGGTGGCCAAAGGCAGCAACCCAAAAATAGTGAGAATACTTCTGGTATCAGCTGACAACTCTAAGGGATAAATAAAATATGGTACTTAAATTATTACCACTTTACTTTCATGAATCATGGGATTAAAGCTTTCACTTCTAAAGTACATATAAATTGCAGGGTTTCCTATGTCTGTAATTTGCAGAATCTAAGTTAAAATACCAGCTAATCAGTCAACTCACATTCACCTTGGGAAAAGTACCACCCTTCCTTGTCATTTTTGTAAATTGCATGCCTAAGCACCAATGTTATTTTCAGGGGAAAAAAGCTTGTTGTCAATAACATATATTGCAGTCTAGTTAAAACAACATTTGTTAAGGTTTAATCACAAATGTAATCTGCTCTTAAAGTTTAGACAGAATGCTCGGAGAAATTCAAGGGACAGATAATAAATCATTTTCTCCTATCCTGGGTGTGAACAAGGTAGGCTGGAGTTTTTCAGGTGTGCTGCCTTTTTCTCCTATGTGTTACAGATTCTTGCTGGTTTCCACAGACTGCTCAAAAATACAGGGACTCCATCAACTGAGAAGTAAGAAATTTTTTACTATCTGACAGTAGCTGCACTTCTGGTATTGTAAAATATTCCCAATAATTTTAGTCAGTTTGCATCTTTGCACACCCATTGTAATTCATAATGTGTGTAACAAATTGCAGCAATGAGAATTTTTAGCTGCATTTCATGCACGCGCATATAAAAATACGTGAATTTAAAAAAATCCTGGATACTGAATGTCAGCTTTAAATTAGCTATGCACTGTTTGTCTGTGTCGGTCTTACATGATGTAAGATGCCTGCAATGATTATGTCTTGTGTTCTTATGCATGTTAGTACTTTGGGGGGAAAGAACAGGGGCATAATATTTTTGGCAACAGTAAAATTCACATGTCTCAGCTATGTTGTTGATTTCATTCCCTTCCCCAAACACCTTTAGTTTCTTTGTTTTCTATTAACTCATTCCAGTCTTTGTATGCCCCATGCAATAACCCAGGAAAAAGGGCAAGGAAGACATTATTCTTCTTGACACTAATACCTATAGATCCTGTTCTGCAGTGATACCTCTCCCTATCACAAAGTATCTCAGCAAACAGAATTCTCCAAACTCAAGAGCTGGAACCATTAATATATTGCACAGGCAAGTGGGACACAATGCCCACTGGTAATCAGACAAACACAACAAGGCTTCTTGGGGACTGGCCATCTGCTGATGATATGCAGGAGTTTTAAGTGCAGCATGCATTGGCTACATCATTTTGTTCCGAAAGGCAGTCTCTCTGATTACCTGTTTTATTATTATTCTGTGTCCAGCTGGGTGCCAAATAAAAATAAATGTATGCTGTTTTGTATTTATTGGATTTGATTAGTAATAAATTTGATATTGACCAGATCCAGAGTGTGAAGGCCTGAGGCACAATCCAATGGTCTCTACTCACTTGATCATTACACCTTCCACTTTCAATCAAGCTGCATTGAATTGTATTACTCTGTGTTTTGCTTCTCAATTGTCTGGTTTGAGAATGGAGGGTCAGGGATGGAGGGAAAGGAAAGTTGATGTTTTCTTGTGAGAAAATTAGGAAAGAAAGGGAAGGCTGTCCCTTTAAGCTGGGAGATAACTACAAAGCAATGCCAAAAGAAATCTGGTGATAGAGTTCACTGTGCATGGTACAATCCATTGAACAGGTTGACGTGAGAAATTACTAGGTCGGGTAAGGCAAAGTTTAGAATAAACTGCATTGTTTTACAAAATATGTCATTGGGAAAAATGCATTAACTCTAATCAGCCAAAATGGTGTGATTCATTGCTTAATTTCAGGGTACCAGGCTATAAATTACATCAGGCCTGCCACAACTAATTTTTGCAGTGGCATACTAGATGAAAAATGAAATGTCCAAGTGGCTACAAGTGAAAAGCTTCCATCTTTCTTCCACAGCTGAATATTACTTACTCTAATGATGTATAATAGCCTGCAACTACACTTAACCTGTGCATTAAATAGCAGCACAAACTGTTTACCTAGAGTTATGAAGAAGAAAACAGCAAATCAAGCAAAGGAATCTAGAGTGTGTACATTAACCTCCCACATGCCAACATAATTGTCCCCTACAGATGATGTATAACACTTACTCCAAATCATACTTTTTTTTTCATTACACATAATAGCTTACAATTCAAGTATCAAAAGTGTCAAAGCATGTGTGATAAATTGATGCCAAAATGCACCTAATTAATAAGTCTGATGATGTTTAGATTAAAACAGATGTTGGTTATGTTGTTAACAGAAAAACAGCTAATAAAAATAATTGCAACCTATATGCCTAAAACTGCAGGTATTATTAAAAAGAACAACAAAATCTGAATGGTGCAAAATGGTTAATAAGCTTTTCTGGGTGCAAATATTCTTTTATGTACAAATTCTGAACAATAGATCAAAGCAGTCCATCAAATTAGCTTCTTCTATGAGCAACTTCCCCTAGTTTAAAATCCACAGCCAGGCTTTTCAAGGAGATAATTTTTACCAGTGATACCCTGTGTGCAACAAAAACTACTGTAAAACATGCACGCTATTATTCACTTACAATAAGTAAAGTGAATTCTGTGTTGATTACATTAAAAAAAAAGAAGATAATGAACTCCAGAAAGTTTCTAAATGTGATCAAGTAATCCATGATTACTACAAGTATCTTGTAGATACCAATGAAAAAATAAACTAGAAATAACATAGCATTTTAAAACTAGCTTTAATCTATAAATTAAATATCATAATATTTAAAATATTTGGGGTTCTTACCCTCATGGAAAACAACTGTTTATCACTTTGCCTCCTTTAAAAATATAGTATCCAGGAAGAATCTATTGATGGAAAACCCAATGACAAAAAATTCTATCGGTTTGAAGCAACTTTTGGAGAATCTGATTAGGTCTCATGCTGCAATACTAGGTATTCCATTTTTGCCAAAGGGCCAGCTATTATTATTAACATCATTTGTCTGAATCATTACTCTGCACCTTGGTTCAGCAAACACTATGAAGATGGCATGGTAATAAATGACCGCAGGATTCTTTCCTGCTTCAGCCTGTTTTTATCTGCCACCTCTCTACCGTCAGCTCCATCTTTCTGAACCTCTCTGAATCCCCAAAAGGGACGGGGCATCTATTTGTTTTCCACTAGGTTACCACTCTGTCTATTGTTGTTTGCACTAAAGGGTACGAATTCAATTCATTCTTGTGACATAAAAGCACTGATACAGTAAATTTTTTGCCCAAGAGAAAACACAAAGTTGCTGAATATGGGCTAAGATGTGAAGCTTTTGTATGTACGTGAAGGAGCTTTATGAGACAGTCTTGCTCACTAAATATTGTTTTTTTCTCCACCACAATCTAGACAATCACATTATAGTGTTTTTAACTTACACTAACCTTGCCAAATTGGTACCTCTTGCAAAACAGTGACTGTATAGGAGGGGTTAAGTAATACATCCTCTCGTACTTATAAGCAAGAGAGGAAACAAAGGGCTGGGAGGTAAGATAGCCAATCGGTTGCTGTAAGATTAAGTAAGCCAGTGCTTCTGCGATAATCAGGGTTAGTGGAAATGGCAGACGAGAACTGAGGAAAATAAATAACCAAGGAGAAAAGACTTAAAAGGAGTTAAATAAGAAAACTGGAACGAGAGGGAACTACAGGGCATTGACTAATCTTATTTTTCTGCACGTTGAAATTCACACAAATTACTTTAACTTTATTCATACCTAAACATGCCAAAAAATAATCAATCTGCCATCTCCAAGAATTGATCAAAACTGAGCAGACCAGGCATAATGTCTCATACGTCACTCTGCAAAATAAAACCAAAACCTTTCAGAGATGTAATGGGTCTCTTTCTTTTAAATAAGAAAATATGCTTATTTTCTTCTTCAGTGACATGAAGTATTGAAGTGTTGGAAAATAGTAAATCAGGACCAGACATCTCTTCAAGATTTCCCAATTACAAACATCTAGTCTGAGATACCATCCTTTTGCAAAACCATAAGGCAGATTTTATGAGAATGATCCATTAACAAAAATAAATTTCAATGTCCTAATATATGTAAACATATCAGGCTTTGAGGGAATTTAAGTCATGTAAATGCAGTTATAAAGCAAACTGAGCACTGGCTTTTCACGGCCAAAGGCATCTTGTTTTTCCAAATACACTGTTAAGAAGTGCCAAACTTAGTAAACCCTACAGAAAATAGCCAAGTACTTTCTTGTCTGAGTCTTATAGAATGCTTAAAAATAGCACTCCTAAGTCTGAAATGTTATAACTGTTTACAAAACCTGAAAGGTTGCATTATGCACGTCTTTCTTTGCCATCAAAATGCTCTATGTTCCTGCCAGAAGTTAAGAAGTTATCACTTGAAAATCACTGGCTAATCTAGCTTGTGCTAAGATGGATTTTTAATGAAAGTTTAATGAATGATAAATACTTGTTTCTTGATAAATGTTTAATTATGCCAATAATTACCAACTGCTGAAAACTACTGTTGTGTTAATAATGGCATTTTAGTACACAAGCAGTTTCATGAGTCATGATGCTGTTAAAGATCAGAATTCCATCTGTCTAATGCAAACTAGCAAAACAAAAGAAAAGTCTAATTAATATTTTGATACATTTTCCCTATACACTTAAAACGGATGTCCTTTTGTGAAGGAATAAATTTACTAGCTTCCTTTTTGAGAGAAGAATTAAATGTCTCACAGCCATTATGTTATTAATCATTACTACTGTTTGAACCTAAAAACTGAAAGAGAAAAAGAAGTCAAGCCAGATGTAGCATATGTACAAACGCTTCTTGCTTACTTTTTTTTTGGAAGAGGAAAGAATGGGACATTAAGGTGATGATGAGACCAAGTTTTCACCTGAAATATTTTGTAGCGTTCAGGTACCTCACTATGTTGGTAACATTAATCTTCAGAATTACCTAGGACTATTTTGCTGATGTCAAAAGGCCAGCAAACTGCAATCCTCACCTCTTACAAGCAAGGGGCAAAAAACATCAAATTGTCATGGTGTCTTCCAATGAGGCCAGATAAAATGGAGATTTTCTTAAAAGTACAATGAAGATAACAATATGGACATGAAAAAAATCAGGACAAAGTAAAATGAGAGAAGAATATTTTCATGAAAAATAAGAGATCAAGGCTTTCACTGACTTATTTGTTCTAGAATGCTTCTTGGTTTGAAAGTATCTCCCGTATTTGTTGTGCTCACGGTACTAATTTTGTCTTTGTCTCTCACCTAATTGCCACAATACCTGTGGACATCCTGGCAAGGTGCTAAGCCATTGGGCTTTTAGTGATTGAAATATGGCTTCTTGCTTGCATCAACTCCGATGTTAGGACATATTTTTAATCAATATATTTAAAAAGGATGTTTATCCTTATAATGTTGAGTTTACATGCTTTTAGAAATGTTGAGGTTTTCTTTCTTCTTGAAGCTGTTTAAAATTTCAATTTAAATGGGTCTTTGCTTATCACATCAAAGATGGGACAGAGCACTGTAAAACTTGTCTTATTCAGTAATCTTGTTCATGTGGGTTTAACTAGGGGAACCTATAAATTATTTCCATTTCTTACATCTACAACTCTATGACACAAATTTGTTTTCTACATAAGGGAATTACATTTTTTGAGATGGTATTCTTATTTAACATTTATGTAATCTTTACTGTGCGTCTGTATGTATTGGAGGAGTATGACCTCAACTTGAGCACCTTACATAATATTTTGATTCTGAAACAATTCTTGTAGTTCTGAGAATTGCCTGACATCTTGGATTTATTTTTTTTAATGAAAAATACTCTTTTTTGCAGATTGGCAGCAATTCATACCAAAAAGGTAGTTAAACATAAAACCAGACCATAAGCTCTAATGCTGAACATATCAAACATGCTAATGAAATATCAGAAAGAAGTTTTTCTTGCTGGAGAGAGAGACAGAATGCTGCTACAGATTAGCACAGCAAGCCTGTTAGCATCCATACAGCATCTGCAATGCAACGCTGAAGTCAGTGCAGTGAAACCGAAAACAAAGCCCATCCTGACAAATGGCTGGTGGCTAATAACACTTCCTCCCTATGATTAACTTAGGAGAATAACAGAAGAAATGCAAAGGCATACTCAAGTATATATTGACAATTTTTCCTGCAGTTGAATCATAGCAGGCTACTGCTCTAATGTTATAAAATTACCTAGATTATACAGTAATGTATAATACAATCAGTGATAGCCTTTTTGATGCTGTCATACTGTGTTCTGTAACACTTGGAACCTAAAGGTGGTAATATATAGATATCAATCTCATCAATATCCTGTATTTTAAATAGATGCAAAACCCATTCATCTCCTAATACTACAGGAAACTTTGCACTACCAGTAATCAATACCATAAAGAAAATGTCTCTTTCAACTGAGCCAAAACATTCCCATGACCCATGTGGGAGGACAGACTCCTGTCCCATATAATGGTGGGATGGGCAAGTCAGTCCCAAATCCCGCCGGTTTCAGGAAAATGGTCTGCTTTGCTCTCACAAAAGACAGTAGTGTAGACCAGCTAACCTTGCCCAAAAGCACTGTCATAAATCACAGAAATATAAATTTTATTATTGAAGGGATATAGCAGTTTGTAAGTTTTTAAAGATATCTCCATTCTGAACAACTTGTCTGTGAAAATTTCGCTCTACTGCAATACTACAGTGAAGTTTATAATAAAAAATGCTGCTTACAAAAAATCCAAAAACTGTCTTAATCCCATTGCACCCAGCCTTCATCCTGTATTTCAAGATCTTTGCAAACGTTAGTCCACTTCAAGTCAACAAACAAAATGCTTCATCCTGAATATCTCAGAAACAGTTACATACATGCTGTGTTAACAATAATATTTTGTGATTTTCTGTGCTTTTAAGACATGGTAACATACTGGTAAAAACTGCCTGTGCCTATAGTTGCTCATTACAGCTGGACTGGGTGGAGTTACATTGTCTAAAGCTGAAAGGTTGAAGATTTCTCCTAAAAATACGTAGAGACAGCCATATATTAAAGTTTCACTCCACGTAAATGGAATGTCACTCTTTTATAACTACAGTCCACTATGATAATCCTCTTGGAATGCATTAATTATCATCCACCAGATAAGTGTCAAAAGCTACATTCCTAAAGGATTATCAATTCCCACCCAATTTCTACTACAGTTGAATAAGGAAGAAAAGTTAGCAGAAAAAAAGAAGCAGCAGTATCAAGAAGCTCTTAGTCTTCCCACAGCTATTCTCTACTCAGAATGAAAATACTGCCTTTCGGAACAGCTCAGCCATTCATATAGCGTTCATCACAACTGCACAAGTAGAAGAGAGCCAGTGACATGGTATCTGTGTTAAAACAGGAAAGATTTTGTCCTGTAGATTCTTTCATTATATAGCAACATTCTCATTACAAGTGCTGGGGAAAAGAAAGAAAACCCTTCACTGCTAGAAGGCTTCAATGAAGACCCCAAACCCACAAAATAGGAGTCTTTCTTCTTCGAGTTCAGGCATTTTTAACCATTACGTCAAATGATTTTCTACTGCTCCTTTTTTTCCCCCCCTATGCTTTCACTTTTTTACTTTTGAAGAAACAAGAATGCAAACAAAACTCTCAAAAAGACTTCAGTGAACAACTTGACTGACTACATAGGCAGGAGAAGGCATAGAAAAAGCAAAGTGTTCCAAATATACAGAACAAGACCAAAACCAAATTGCAAACAAAATTTGACTTTTGTGAAAGAAGTTACACAATCACAACCCTCAAAATACACATTTTCTAAGATAATGCATTGCTTTTTTAATAGACCTCTGGGTGTAGTTTACTGCTTGCAATTTAGGTGCCTGTGTGCAACTCTGCCATTTGTGAAAAATCAGTGCATCCAACCTCACAAAAAGAGAAGAGTATGTAAACAATTGAGAAACACACACACATCCAAACACATGGATGGGTAATGCCACCTAAATCAGCACTACAAATTGCTCTGCAGGTATAACATTACATCCTTAGTATGCTTGGAAACTGGTGGAGATGAGCTAGAATAATTCTTTGTTTAAAGTAAACTCTACTGCACAGAAAAGTTAGTGGTGAGCCTCTTCATGCTGCTTTTGCTTCTGAGTTTTCAATGAAGTGATAGCCCTGCATGGAATTAAGCAGAATTAGTAGTTTTTATGTACAAATTTTACTTTGTAGTTGTTCTTAGAGGTACTGTGCCAGGCCCTGTACAAACACAGGAACTGAGGGAAGTAATCCACTGAAAGGCCTCATAGTCTAAAAACAAAATGAGAATAAACTAATGATAGCGAAAGCATAATGTTGAACAGCTTACACATTGCCACACTACTATAGAAAAAAAGCCTTTTATTCACCTGAAGTCCTAACAAGGACATTTCAAGCCATTAAGAATATTGACCTTTTATTGCATTTGTTGCTATCATTATGGGGCACCATGCAGGTAGAAATGCTGTGCAGTGAGACAATTGTGATAGATTCCCGTAGCACATTTTCTGTAAGTAAGAATGTCCTGGGAAAATTCCAGTATTTTTAAGTATATAACACTTGCTTGTGTTTCCCCTGCAGTTTAAACTGAAATACAGTCATATAATTAGTCATATAATGTTGCTCTGTGTTGAAATCCTGCAAGTTTCACCTCAGCTAATGGCTGGTTTTCAATGGGGAGTGAAGCCTTTTGGATGTGATGGAAAACTGTAACAGATTTCAACATCCTTTAAGACAGATCTTATAGAAATATTCAACGATTACAGTAAATTTAGAATTGATGAAGCAACTGAAATGCTGAATTGCAAGATACAGTCTTTGTTTCTTCCCGTAGAAGAGTATCGAGTATTTACCAGCACGCACCACAGATTTAAAACCAATTTGACTTCTACCCTACCTTGTGCAACAGTAATAGCAGATCTTCCCACTGTCACTGAAATAGGATGAGATTCTGGGTTTTGTTTGTTTAACAGGGCTTTTTAAATGAAAACTTTGGGACATCTGTGGGTGCCTTGTATTATATTAACACATGCACCTCGCTGTCTCCTGTCTTAACAGTGTGTTGTCACATTAGCAGTTTGGGCAAGACAGAATTGCTCATCTTCCCCTCACAGCCCATCTGGTTTCTCCCAAGCTGCTCAGGCGACAACACTCTAAAGAAAAAGCGATGTTATCAGGGGCACGTACCAATATATATCACATATTGCAGCATGTTTTGTCATTTACAATGCATCACAAAAAGTTACATTGCATCTGACCTACAACATGATGTAATGTAAAATGACATGCTTACATTGAACAACATTACATTACTCAAAAATCTGAATTTAAAGAAATAAGCATGGGGAGGGATGTCTATTTATTTATTTGGAATGCTAAAAATTTTGACAGACACTAAGTCAGCCAAGAAAAAGGGGGAGGTGGAGCAACTAAATATTTAACTGCATGGCTGCTTAGTCACTTGCTAATGCCATTTTTTGCAAACAAAAAGAATTAAATAATACACTATGAGATCTGTTGTACGTCTTTAATATTAAACACAACAGATGATATAATCACAGAAATTATACCAGTGACTTTCAAGGTGTAAAAGTGTAGTCAATTTTCTTCATGTTTTACTACTAAAAAGTGTAACGATCAAGCTGTAAAAATGCATTTTAAGGCTTTCTGTTGGATTTTTAAGAGCAAGAGGGGAAAGCAGAGTGCTCTGTACATTCCACAGATCTGCTTTTTAAGAATCAACATGGTACACACCATGTGAACTGTCACATTAATAACCCTATGCTGATATTCAAATTTTCTGTCTTAAGCTAAAGAAAGATTGAATACCCTGCTGTTGTGTGGCCAAGATTGAAGAGGTGTCTCACTGACATTGTTCAAAGTTTATGAAAATATATGAATGCTCAAATGTCATTGGCTTTGTGCCTCCAACAGACTGTGGTTTTATGAGAAATCAGTCTTTTAATCAAAATGATTGAATACCTTAAGGTCGAATCCAAAGATATCAGTTAATATCTAGAAACGTGCTATTTCTGCGTATTTTGCCAAATTTGTGGAGCATTTTAAAGTGTTAATTTGTGCATCCCATATTGAAAATTGATCTTGAGTTTTAGCTTTTTGTCAAGCAAAAACATATGGTTACAAGCTCTATGCATTCTATGTGACGGCTGTTGAAGCTGTCACATGTGCAAACTTGATAACCGATGTGACACATACGCAAATAATTTGCTTGTTTAGTAACAATTCAAAGATTCATTATTCATGCAAAAACACGTTGTTTTTTAAAAATGATCAGATGGAAGTAGTCTTCATTTTGCACAATCTAGTCTCACTGGTGTGCAAACACGGATAAAATAAAGCTGGGAACTAAGTGGTATTAAAACAAATCCAAGAATATGGGTATTCTCAGATAATTATTGAACCAGATGGTGTTTTTTGTTAATTCTGCCATCAGTCTGAGAACTTGATGTCTTACATCTGCACTTGGTAAAATAAATTTTGCCACTGACATTATTTCAGTTTTCTTAAAATATTTCAATCAATTTTACACCAAGATTTGCAAACATCTGCCATTCTACATGAATGTGAGATGAAATTATTTGAAGAAAAATTCTTAAGAAAACACTTATCCTAAATTTAACTTAGGCTTAGCATTTCTGCTACTAAGCTGTTGGAAATACTACTTTATGAATATTATAAATAAAATGCTAATCACGTGGCAAAATACTTTCAAAATACCTTTCCTTCAATTTTGGAAGGGAAAATCTATATAAACCAATGGAGAGCTGCAGGTTCATTTGGGGCTGCCACCTTGGGATTTTAGAGTCCCTTACTTTGTTCTTAAGGTTGAGAGGTTAGAACTTCATTGGCACAGAACTAATTAAAGCTTCTTCCCTGGCCTCTGTAAGAGTAAACAAACAAACAAACAAATCTGGAGTATGTGACCAATCTATTCAGATCTACTTTATCTCAGTGGATATAAAAACAATCCAAACAGGCATTTAACCAGCAGCTATGTTATTCACCCTAATAGCACTCCTCATAAACATTATCACTCAAGTATCGTACCTCATAAACAGATGTGCTCAATCACTTATGCACGTTTGACACCATATATAGCACTTAGATACTTCCTTTCTGTGATCTAAATCACAGCATTTCTTGAAAATTCAGCTGTAACAGGCAATAAAACTGTAGAGCTGGCTTAACTACTACACTGCTCCACTACAGCAAATCCCAAATAAGATCCCTTTCACATATGATAGAATAGATAATCTCCCCTTTTGCCAGTAAATGTATGCTCTGCGATACAAGCTGCATCCTAGCAATCATCAGACCATCAGAGGCACCATGTGTGATGGCATTTCATTTATACCAAATATCATAATTGTGTGAACTTATTTATGAATTCTGCAACAGCTGTGGGAAAATCCCTACTGCTTTCTCTAGTTGCTGAGATTTTATTATGGTGCTTTGCTATTCTAGCACCTTTGTGTGGGTAACACAGCAGAGCACACCTGACATGGCACACCAGTGCAAGTCTTCTGCAGCGTGCACTCAAGCCATGTGCCTTTGATTCCCAGTCCTACCCTCCTGCTCTCTGGTCTGAGAGGAGGAGGCAGGAACATCTCTGAGTAAGATGGTATTTAAGAGAGAAATGACTCTTTGCAGAAGGACTAGGAATTCCACATGAAAATGTGCCAACTTTCTTTGGTAGGGATCCTTCATAAAAGCCTGCTTCAATGCCTTTTATTTGCTGAGAAATGGGAGGGATTGCCAAGGGTTGTCTGCAAAAGGGAAATTTCAGGGAGAACTGGTATGCCTGTCTACATAAGCATAATGTCAGGATAAAGGCTATTTCTCTAGACACAGATCCAAATCTCCTGAAGTGAACCTAGAATCAGATCAGATGTCCTGCGGTGCACTGATTTATCTTGCCATAAAATGGAAAGTACAGCACAGTACTCCACTAAGATTTGTTTACTGTATTTAACCTGACTGATTGGAGGGTACTATGACACAAACCCTCACACCAGTATCTTGCTCCTCAGTCCTCTGACCTGGGACCCACTCTGGGGAGAATCCAGAATTCCCCATCAGTTTACAAGCAAAGGTTGTCTTTGAACAAGAAATCAGGGCACTCTAGAAAGATGCACATGGGAGCATACCTGTGACCAGATATTCCCTGACACGAGGCTGGGACACATTGAGGGTATTCAAATCTCAGCTTAAGAAATACCCCAGTATCCCCAGTTATATGAAGCACTTCCTATTTCCCAACCTGAGAACAACCAAGTAGGGGGCAAATTATAAAAATTCAAGATATGCTCCTCAAAAAAAGCAGTGAAAAACCCATCTGCCAAAAAAGTAGAAAACAATACCCGTTAGGATATTTTAAATCGGTTTTAAAATCATTCACATGGCCTTTTTTAGAGTAAAGAAGCCTATGATTGTTGACTGTTTTTTATGTTAATCTTTTTTTTAATCTTTTTGTTCCCTCTCATAGCTTGAGGCATGCAAGCTGGACAGAAGCAATATGAATAAATGTATTAAAAATATACTCAATATATTTTGAAGTAAACAAGATTTTATTATCACTAGATGGCTAGTTTAAAAATATAAACATAAAAGTTAATTTGTAGATATTAATTGAATACTATTTTAACATTATTGTCATCCAGTATCAGGCAGTTGGTTAAAAAAAAAGTAAAAAGGACTGATACGGAATGTCTTTTTTTCCCTTTTATAGACTTGGCAAAGACCATCAGTTTATGGCCTGTTTCGTTTCTTGCCAGTAGACAGCACTGAAAGTTATAAAACTAAAACAATTGCTTTCATTTATATCTTTTCCTGATTACTCTGATAGCTGAAATGTCTGAAGAAGTTCAGAATCTGTAAAGCCTGTCACATTATAGAAACATGTCTCTTTAAACTAAATGTGAAATTCCAGTAATTGAAGTGATAAATCTACTGTTTTTGCTGGGGTACTTTTGATGAGAACTATAGTAGTAAATTAGAAATTATTCTCTGCTGTTATATCATGGTAAAAGCCTTTCCATTATCTGTTGTCAGTCACTAGGTATGGGCAAATAACTCAGTTGTCAATCTAACTGTGAAACCTTAAGTTCTGGGAATAATCAATAAGGAAAAAACTCAAAAACTCTCTATTATCTTCATGTAATTCTTTAGACAACTTGAAGTTGTTTTTTTCCCTTTTTATTTCAGTACATCTCATTTATTCACAGATATATTGGATATCTTAGAATATTTCATTTTTTATAGCAAGTTTCATGTCAGCTCGTTTTCAAATGGTATATAAGAGTTACATTTCAATATGGGTAAGCAGCTCTACCTATATGTCTATATGCAATTTTACACATGATACAGACTTAATTAAATTAGCAGTAAAAGCCACCTACATTTTATTATTGATTTTTCAGCTACACTATTTATTGACTAATATTTCTATTTTAAAAGTCCATGGTGTTTTGCTCTTTCACGGATTCATGTGAACACCATTTGAAAGACCACAATGAATCTGAACATGAATACAAAAAACAACTATTATATGCCACTTACATTACAATCTGGATTGAGGAAAAAAAAAAAAAAAGGAAAAAAACCAAAAGCAGTCACTTCCATCAGTTATGATGCCAAACCTTTGCAGCCTTGCTTTGTGCAAGAGACAAAAGAAAGCAGCTCAAAGAGTTCTTAGCTCTGACAACTACTAGTTCCATGGTCACTGCTTATGTCATGTAACCTCCCCTTTCCTCATTCCATCAATAGGTAAAATAGAAGAACAAAGTCCTAAAACAAATCCAAACTCAACTCATGATTACCAGCTGGACTGAAATGAATTTTGGGAAGGATGTGTGGCTGGAACTACCAGTTAACCATTTTTAATATTTTTAAAACTTATTACTTATTTAAAAGATGGCTGGAATAAATGGCTGAAAGAGTGCTGAAGCAATATTTTCCTGTTCGTGTCTACATGTAAATGATTCAAAACTTTTGATCTAGGATTAGTTACAGACACAGAATAGGGACTGAAATATGCAGTCAGAGAATGTTTAAATAGAGTATTTTTTCCTTCCTGATTTTACCATCTAATGGAAACAGGTGCCATTTGTGAACTTTGGATGTAGGTACGAATTCCAAGTCCTGGAAATTTAAGAGGTTCAGATTCAGGGTTCTGAATCAGTCTCAATTTTATGTATTTTAGAGGGAAAGAATTTTTTGCACATAAGAGGTGAAAATTACTGTTTCAGCTGTGAATTTGACCTCCTAATATTAGAATAGGTGAACAAATAATCATTAAAGTTTTTGAAACTTAAACTAAAATCAGTCAAGGAGAAGCAAAGGAAACAAATACAAAACTATGTCTAGCAATTTTCTTGGTAACTACTGAGAATATTAACAAAACTTAATAAATTTATATACTTCAATTTTGTGCACTCGGAAAAAATGCTGCACAAGAAAAAACAAAAACCTGCTTGTAAAGGAAGAAATTCTTGTTCCACTTTAAAACCAGATTCTACCAATCTAATATTGTACCGAACAACTTGCTTTGGTACCAAAGAACAAAGTCACAGGCAAAGGCATAAAATGTATGAGCTACTAGTCCAACTTCCTCTTTGGACTTGCTTGTAAAGAAAGAGGGAAAGGAAAAGGGGAGGAAATGAGAAAAAATAGATGAAATAAAAATTTGAATCTGAAAACCAATATTTTTCTTGAAGGAAAGAGGTATAAGGGACTACAAGAAATGCGATATGAGAAAAAATGCTCAGGCTGAATTTAATTTTTTTTTCTTTAATACTCAAAGGATTGGTCTCTTGCTACGGTTTTGTTTTTATCAGAAAGCTTTATATCTCAATTCACCTAGTTACAGGGAACTGTATCTAGGTGCAGTAGAGCTAATCCTAGAACACAGGTGCACTTCACTCACTTTAAATTAGGTTTGCACCAATTTAACTGCACACTGTACATGATATAATCATGAAGAGTAAGGAGAAAAAACAGAGACGGTGGAGAAAGGAGAGATTAAATAAACACAAGCAATCAAATTCACTGTACAGTGAGGAGATAATTCTGATACTTCAGTAGAAAGCGAAGTAAAGGAAAGGAGAAACACGAGATAAATTGTAGAGAGGAGTTTCAAAAAAGGAATGAAACAAATAAGAAATGGGATGCATGAACTCCAGTGTATTTGAAGGACTCTCTGGAGTTCTTTCAATTTTTCCTCTTTCATGATTACCTTCTATTTAGCTAGCAGGGATCTCTGTAAATCCATGCTTTCTAGGACACTCTGTCTGAGAGCACCACTGCTGATTAAAAACAGACTACCTTTGTGTAGTGCCACCCTTTTTTTTTTTTTTTTTTTTAATTGCTTTAAAAAAATAGTTACTTTGCAGGTTAGATAAAGCTCACACATAGCTTAAGGGAAGACTGAAATCTGACTATCCAAACTGTATTTTACAGGATAATTCTGTTTGGCTTGGGAAGGTATGTCCCATCACATAGCATAAAAAGGCTTTCTTGCCATTTGGCTCCTGAATAAACCGCTGTACTATAACCTAGAGTCTGTTCGTCAAGAAGTTTGATAGTCTGGTTTCAGTTATAACCTGTTTTCATTTTCTAATTTTTCTTCGTGCTGTCTGTGATTTTCCATGACTGGCCCCTGTCTGGTGATGCTCTTTGGAAAGTCTGATAAAATTCATGCCAGGTATCTTTTCATCATGTGAAATCAAAAGAGTAGAAAACCATCATCATAAAAAAAAAAACAAACGAAAATCAAAATGCAATTCAGATGCAGCAGGATGTTGGAAATTTGCATGTATATACTATGTACTGTTAAAAACACATTTGAGACTGTGAAGAAAGATTAGAAAACAGAGCTAAATGACTGAAATTCACCTCTCTGTAGACTCCACAGCCAAACTAATGAAGTTCTAAAGTATTTAATTAAGCAAAATTTTTTGCATAAAATTTTGTTTTGTTGAAATATCATAAATGCCCACCATGACACTTACAAAAAGAATGCCCTTCCTGTAACACAATACCTGTAACCATGTTCATTCATATTTGATCACCATCATACTATAATGTAGGATTGAAAGGGAATTTGGACTATTACAGATTAAAAAATGCACAAAATGAAGACCAACACATGGGAAATGCATCAAAAAAGATGTACAAAAGAAATTTTCCCACAGATGGAAAACAGTAAGATTATAAAATTACTTTTATCCTTATTGTGGCAGTAAACATGGAGACTCTCAAAGCAAAAACATTAGCACCTATTTAAACATTAGAATTTTTTAAAATTGCACTAGAAAAAACCAATTAATGAGGAAATTTCACAACACATAGTCTCAACTAAATAAACAGCAGATGCTTTCTGAAAAGCATAAAATAGAAGAAATCATGGCACAAAAAGGAAAAAAAATGTTCAAAACATTAATATCTCTCCATAGGTGGGAACTGAGAAAAAAAAATCCCCACAATAAAATATTGTGCAATGAAGACTTCACATTTCATTCATCAATAAACAAATTTCACAATGGGAAATTATGATATTCACAACGAGTGGTGTTCTGACTTAGATTTCGTCTTGTTCAAATCAAGAGAGAAACTTGGGATGCCTAAGACTCAATTCAGCATCAGAATGCAGTTCATAGTTCGGGCTGCTCAAAACCACACTAAAGAAACATGGCTTTGAAAAAGGTCACTTACAGTCAGTATTAATAGTTGTTAAAATTCATTTACTCTCCTCAGTTCCATTTGCCTCAGGACTTGATTTCTGGTCCACTTCAGATCTCATACATGCTGATTTCTCTTAAGAGATGGACTTGTTGATCCTTGTGGATCTCTTCCAACTCAGAATATTCTACAACTCATGTCTGTAACTTCTGATTATTTTTTTCTTTATTTTCATGTCTTAACTGGAAAAAATCCTTACGGATGTGAAGTTTGTCTGCCAAAATTTACATGTATATGACTAAACTATGGACCCAAGCAACAGCCAAAGCTTATGTTGTAAACTGAATGATGTCAGCTTTTGCACCTCTTCTTTTTCAAAGTTTAACAATGATAACATGATAGTGCATTATACTAGAATAAACCCAGCACAGGGCAAAGAATGACTTTATGGGGGTTTTTCTTCTCTTTTGTCTGATGAGTAAGTACATGAAGTTTCTTGAGTCAGCTTCCTTCTTCTTTGTGGCAATTTTCTAGATTTTTACCTCAGACATGATGTTAAGAAAGTCAAGTTTGGTCTTGTTGAGCTTGGCTGAAGGACAACGGAAAAATACAAAAGGCAGTGAAACACTTGGAATCCACAAATTCAAGACTGTATCTCTTCAGGCAAAGTTGGGCTGTGGAGTCCATGTTCTGATTTTGGGATGGTTAGGGGCAAGCTTCACACAACAATAAAACTGGAATCTTTTGAACTGTCACTCAGGCTTTAGGTTCTGGTTTATAACAAAATCACAGCTTTATGAAATTACTTTTTTCCCCCTCTTAGTCAGGAACAACTGAATATTTTTCATGACTTTTCCTACCTCTAAACTGCAGCTAGCAGAGCCAAATTTGATCTTGAATAAAAAGGGACTTCTAAACACCTATATGTCCATATGAATACCAAACATACACCCACCAGATCTGAAAATGGGTTTTAAATCTTTCTTTAGTGAACACGGCTAAGTAGTATCTAATTTAGGTTCTAGTTCTGCCAGTTAGACACTTCAATGTGTGGAATCACTCACAAGCCACCTCCACTAGTAAATCTCTTCAGTTGATACTGGCAAAGCCTACTCTACTTAAAATAAACCTCCATGGCATAACTTTTGGCCTGAAGTGAAAATTTCAATACACTGTATTTTACACTACTTAGAAGCAGATTGCCTAGGTACATCTGAAAAAAATCGCTCTAAGTTTTTACCTACTGAAGATATTAGCACCTTCAGTTCCACTCACAACTTGAAAATATTCATGAACAAAGCAGGCCATATCCTCTCTAATTCTTTTGCTGTATTTAAGACAGAAAAAAATAAAGCATCAGTCATCTACCTTCTTTAATTTAAAATGCAGTATTTAGGGCTGCACCCTGATGAATGGGGAGGAAAGTGTTCTTTGCCTTGCTCCTAGACTGACTGAAAGACAGCACAACTTACAGTATGTGGGTACTCTCCAAAGTGAGGGCTCCTCTTACACACCAGTATTATTCAGGGACTGATTTACTACATGCCCCTGGAATAGCCAAACAGTCTAAAGGAACTTTCCATTAGGTAAATCTGGCCAAACATACAGAAAAAGTAATAAAATATTAACAAGTTTTTAAATCAATTTTTTTATATGTGATTGGACTTTATTCTATTAATAACTAGCCTGCTCTCCTGCCTCTTTTAAACAGACCTACTCACTAAAACAAAATGGATATCTGTCTTGAGTACATGTTAATAAATAGTACATTCCCCTTTTTTTTCATGTACTTTGGTCAAAAGGGAAACAGCTACTCTGATCACATTATATCCTTAAATTACAGAAACTGTTAAACTAATTGTTATACACATGTACATGATAAATAACTAAAATCACTGGGTATTGGTGGATCACTGTGGTGATTACATTATCAGTTCCCTCAAGTTCTCTTTCAAATTCTCTTGAAATTGAGCTAGATATCATGTTATCAATTGCACTAATAGTTTATTTTCAGAACTTTTCCTCTGACATACACAAACTAACTAGAAATCTCCTCAGGTTTAGGGAAATAATGCAGCCCCCACACCTACAGAATGATCCCAGGCTTGAATCCTGATGATCTTTTATCAATAAAACTGTCTGTGAGGGTACCTACCGCCACCCAGCAAAGCAATAGTACATTCACACACAGAATTTTGGCCATAAATTCGAAATCAAATGCCATGCACATACTTTCAAAGATATTACTTTTAATTTGTGTCTAATAACACAAATAAGTTCCACAGCAAACATTTTTGTTCCATTTTTGACAAGAATATTTTTATTGTCCTCTAAAAATTTTATTTTCTAATAGAAAATCACTTTAAATGATTCTTTGAAGTAACCATCCCTGTTACTCATCTTACATTTTGCAGGAAAAAAGAGAAAGAAAGCAGCTTTTTATTCTTTTGTATATCCTCGTAAGACAAGGAGTACATGAAAACTGAAAGCTAGTTTGTAACAGGTACACTGCTGAGAAACTCCTATCCTGCATCTGCATTCAATACACCAAAACCCATTAATTTTGCTGAATAAAAAAAAAAAAAAAGGGATTTGCATATGCAGATAGAGGGCTTAAAAATCAGCAAGAGCACTTCCAGTTTCACCCTTTGAAATCTGAGTACCAGAGGAGGGCAGCCACATAGGTTCAGAAACAGCCATCAGTTTACGCTTCATACTTGTGAATGCTATTTCTTCCAGGGAGATTGCCACACTGCTACAGCAAGCCACTGTATTTAATTGTTGTTCAATTTCCTATGTTTAATGGTGGTATAAAAAAGAAAGCGAGACTAGAGAAAAATAAGACTTTTCCTAAGCTGTTATTGTCCCCTCTGGTTTGTTTCCAGGCCCCTCAACTTGAATCCATGTTGTTCTATTTTGAGGATGCTTTCAGATGCATTGAAGTGCACTTCGACAGATCCTTGAAGCACAACATGGATTGAAATGAAGTTGCCTGAAGATATTAATAATAGAAATCTCTGACACAGAACTGCACATTGAGAAATTGCTTGATACTTATTAGAAAGCTTCATGTTAATACAACACTGCTAATACAGAGCTCTGTGAGAAAGATTAATAAAATTTTGTTAAAATAATTTGTGAATGAAGCAGTGGGTTTGGGGAAGAAGGAAGGGACATTCATAAAAGACATTCACAAATACTTAACAGGCAGCAGCCTGTCCCTCAACTCCCCAAAATAAAGCAAAAAACAACCCTTAAGTGCATATTTACATAATCATTTACAGATTTACAGTTACCTGTCCTCCCCATCCTTTACCTCTTTCCATGTCATTCAGAGAAAGAAAAGCAGGTACAACTATAAAATATTACTTTTCCTCTTTTAGCATCAAAATTCCAGGGAAATTGGTTGCAGAAAAATATATTTAAAAGCATTCTATAAGTATTTTTACATCTAGATGAGGATTTCATAAGTAAGATTAAGGGCAAAAATACTTGTAATAGCTAGATCATTAATTCTTCCCTATTAAGGAAGTTTATAAAGGAAGTACAGACAGACCTTCAGCTATCATGGACCAAACAGTGATATCTCAATAAACCTGGAAACTATTTAAAATACCCTTATGGGATGACCTTTTAAGGAAAAAGGAGATTCTATCACTTATGGCCCAATCTAACTGAGAGAAAATTTCCCTTCCCCTCAGTAGATGGTCTTCCCAGTAGAGATGGCAGGAAAATGAGGAACACTTACTGCTCTAGCTCTGAGCTCTTGAGCATGGAATGCCCTGACCTGCATGAGACAAGACAGCATAAACACGAATCCATGACTGCTAATTAATTCACAACTGTCTGGCTTTCACCTCTGCCAGATTTTTGCAGTGGCATAATTAGCTGTAGCAGACCAAGTCCTTCCTCCTGTTTACATGTGTTACCTAGATCAGCAATAGCAGCAATTCAGTCACGCCAGGCAGATACTGTCCATTAATTAACAGGATTTAGAAATAAATATTAAAAGTAAGCTTTTTGTGGACAATTTCCAATAAAAGGTAAAAAATCAAAATCACAGGATGCCCCATATGCTATTGCATGTATGGGAGAATGGCAGACAGGCAGAGGATGCAACTGCTTGCAGATACCTGCTATTCAGTTGTTCTACAAAGCTTTGTTAACACAGTCCAAACAAGATTGCTGCTGAATCCCTGCTCCTAACTTAAGCTAAACTCTAACATATTAGAAGAAATATGTAACATTATTTTGCACGCTGAACAAACAGAAATGAATGAGCTCAGCTGCCCACTGGTGGTATCTGAGATGCTGAAGGCTATGTGAAAGGTCCACCTGGGTCAGACAGGCCAGAGGAGGCACTGGACACCACGCCCTCCTGGAGAGCCAGTGGCAGCTTGGAGGGCAGCTCAAATCCAAGCGTGTGAGCTGTGTGTGAGGAGCCCAGCCAGGTGCCTGTATGCCTGAGACTAGCACAGCTCTAATTGTGACCAATTTTTAGAATCCAGGTGCTGACTGCAAGGATTAACATACTGTCTTATTTCCACAGACTGTTTCAGCAGGCACATTTTTTACATTCAAATTGCTCTACACGGATCTCAGAATGTGTTTAAATGAAGAACAGAAATTCTAATTTGCCATATCTACCAGCTATAGTAAATGGCATGAAGTCTTAAAATAAATATTCTACATTTAAAAACAGTTTGCTATTTCTTTAGAAATCCTCTGTTCACAATAATTCCTGTCTGTAATGAGTGGGATCTCTTAGCCTGATCCATGATATGCTATACTATATGCTGAAAGTTATTTTAAAAATTAGTATTCTTTTGAGTCTTTTACAATGGTAAGCTTTGTTAACACATTCAGGACTACACTGTTCTTCCTGGCAAGTTAGGACAGTTCCTCAACCATAGATATGGGAACTATCCAAAGCTGGATAGTCCTGTAAAGCCTTAAAAGGTGCCATTTCACGACTTTGGGAAGTCTCAAACAGGGAAGACATTTTGGGAAGACAGAACAACTGGTATCTGTCAGAAGGTCATGATCAGAAATTGCAAATTGGGAAGAAAATATGACTATTAGGAGTGGGAAGTAATAGAGAGGGAAGGGACTGAAAAAGTAAAGAAAGTCATAAAGTAACTTTGGGTAAAAGCAAGCTAGAATGTGAGATAATGGTGAGAACAAAGAGGAAAAAAGGTAAGTAGAAATGGACTGGAGGAGTAGGAAGGAAGTAAAGGAGAAAGGCTGGAGAAACTATTAACAGGAGGAAGAACATCCAGTTAGGAGGACAGGAATAGGAAAAAAAAAGGGAGAAAGTCTAAAGAAAAAGTTAAATGAGTAAAAACAGAACAGGTGAAAGGAGTGAGTAATGAACAGGCAGAAATGACAGAGGTAAGAGGAGGTATGAAGGCAGCCCTGACAGAAAAGCAAGACTACTGTGAAAAAAAAAAAAAAAGAGGGGGAGAAAGAGTTGAGGGAGCAGCCTTAAGGAATCATGGAACAATTGTGCCAAGTGCTCTGGGTTTAGTGTCAGAAAAGTATGACCTCTTCATGTGAGCATGCTGCTTGGTTAAAAAAAAAAAAAAAAAAAAAAAAAAAAAAAGACAATAAGAACAATATGAGCAATAGTTATCAAAAGAATCTAAATTTAATATGATTTGTTAATTTTTTCCCCACCAGAAGCTTAAGAAATCCTTTCAAGAGAGTTTTTATTGGTAAAAATAAAAATTTTCAGATGCAAACTTGTCTGGTTTTGCCTAATTTGCTAAAAGCTTACATTCAATTAACAAAATACAAGCCAAGTTTGGGAAAAGAATTCGTTTCTCCAAACAAAAAACTACAGGCATTCAACAGCTCCAAGTAAAATGGTAAGGCCTTTTGTCTTAAAGACCAGAAATGCAACAGAAACAAAATATAATAAAAAATGAAAATCCAGGTACAGGAATTATGTATTTCATACTGAATAATTATTTCTGTACTGCCCGTAAATCCTCTCTGGTAAGCTGTGCATCTAAAACTCATCGAACTGCCAAGGGGTAAACGCAGCTCCATCCATCACACAGCCACTTGACAAATACATTCCATAATAGAAGTTTATTTTTATGGGAGGCTGAATCAAGGACTTTCCCATGCATACAAAAACTTGTCAAAATTATTTATGAGTCTTGCTGAGACACACAATATGTCATATCAAACTCCTATTTTCCTTCCAAGCACAGACTGTCAATATCTCTGCTACTATCAATAATGTGGAACACCGCTGCTATAGGCCCTCAGGATTTTGAGGTCATTTGCCCATCCTAGGCTGCTGCCAGACGCTGTCTCTAGCTGCAATGCAGCTGAGGAGAGGTGTATTTACAGCCTCTATGAGGTGTAGTTAGGGTAAGCACTGGGGACTGCAATCAAAGGCTTTGCCAACATAAAATCAAATGGAAACATATGTTTGAAATATTACAGTTGATTATATCAAGAGTTATGAAAATAATGAAAAAATTGCACCGGACTAAATTAGAAAATTCAAAAGCTTACCAGCATTTTCTGGCATAATTAAACAAATAATCACTTCTGATGAATATGTTTGCACCTTTCTGAAACTATGCTAAGGAAAATCCTCACACAACAAGGCTATTAATATTCTTTCTGACCAGAAAGTTAGTTGAAAATCTCATGAACTTTGATAATAAGGAAGTAAAACTCCAGAAACAGAGTTTATTTAGTACAACCTGTTTTGTTTGCAAAAGAACATATGAAGTCTTAAAGAAAATGCCATCATTTTTGCTAATGGGCCCAAGCATTTTGTGCAAAAAGCATTTAGCTTTCTGAAGGCCACAGCCCTACACCTTGTTTAGCCATATTAATTAATTTCACCAATATTAGTTTTTCTGCTGGTTTTTTCACAAACGCTACACAATCACAGTGTATCCTGTCTGAGATGTGGCTGAACTTGACATTAATATTTTGAACCTTTTTGGAATCCAGCCCTTTCCTCACCGTGCCTCTCCTGCTGTCACCAGCTCTGCAGGAATGTCTCTGCTAATCCACCCGGCTACCGCGAGCCACCTCTGCCTGCCGCTGCTCAGGTGCTTCGGTTCAGCACTTCTCTTCCCAGGATCATGATGGGAACAACACTACAGTGGCTCCAGAACCAGTGTGTGTCTCACAGGGCTTTTGTGCTTGGGATACAGGCTGCTCACCTGTAACACACTCCTGCCTTGTCACCGGAACACGCCTCACCATGGGAACCACTTTGCACACCACCAAGAGAAACACTAACTGGGCCTTCCTTGCAACAGTTGAAAGAGACTTTAGTTTTTATCGAGTTAAAACTCTCCACAGTGCAGTAAGTCACATAATTACAGCGTATCTAAAAACTCAGCTCACTGTGCTTGAACAGCTAGCTACAACTACTTGACCAACCACACAGCGAAGAAAAGGCTGTTTCTAGGCTCTGCAACAGATCCCACCTCATGATGGATTTGCTCTGCAGTTCATCTACTAAATGATTATGGGCATAAAGAAGAAAGGGAGATTCACAAGGACACGGAAAGAGGTTCTCCCCTCAAAGGAAAAGCTGCAGGTTCATCTCAGCCCAATAGCTGCTGGATGTGAAAGACTGACATTTGGGAAGTCACTGAGCCTCTGAATCCTGTTAATTTTTAGCCCATCTATGAATGATAGCATGCTCCAGGGATAAACTATCCAAATCTGAGAGAAAGAATTTCTTCAATGAAAGCTCACAGTGGGAGATTTATTTAGCTGTCCCCTCAGACTCAACCATCACAGTAGAGGAGATCACACTGACACTGGAATTAGCTTTGAAGGAGCTGTCTTGGGTATTGGAAAGAATGTGGTGGCAGAAGCATAGAAATCTGTGGAAAATTCACACTGCAAAGACTGAGGTACAGTGCTGTCAGGATTACATTGTTTCCAGTATTATATGCAAGACAGCAAAACATGCTGACACAAAGTGTTGCTTTTGTAAAGCCCAGTGTCTTCAGCAGCAAATATCCATCCAATGGCAGCATTATCCCATCCACTGAATTTGGTTTTAGAGCAGCTGGTTGGGAAAGTGCATAAGGCACTAGGCATACACATAAAAACTTACAGGTTTGCTCTCATCAGTGACATACATACCTAAAATCTTTATTTCCAAAAGGTATGGTACCTGCTGTGATTGGTACAGATAGATAAAAGAGCATCCCAGATGAGTTCCTTTACTGTTTGATGGGCTGACAATTCCCACACACTCAGTTACCTTCTGCAGGGTCAGTTTATGGATCTTGAGAACCCATGTGTAGCCTGGAAGAGCTTTCAGGCTGAGGTCTATAAGGTGGACTAAGGCTTCTTAAAAGACTGTACAATGTCTGTCCCAGGAATAAAGAGACTATTAAATTCTACCATCTCACAACCACTGATTTCTATAAGTGCTAGCATAAAGCCTTGCTAAAATAATAATAAATAATGAGGAACAAGACAATAATTCGATTGTCAACTTAGAGCTAACCTTACAGAAAAGATTACAAAAAGAGGATTTCTCATAATTTTCAATTGTTTCACTAGAACAGGTTTGCATTGTGGTCTTCAATTTTTGTGCACCCAGAGAAAATTCAAAGAAGGCTGTCAAGAAGCCAAGTCAAGGAAAAAAAAAGAAAAAGAGCACTGGCAGCCCATGTGAACATATCCAAGTTTGTCCAGAAGATGCATTTCCAGTACTTAAAAACCCTCCACTTTCTTACAGCATAAGGGCAACAGAGCTATTTAACAATTTTTGTTAGTGGTTTAAAACTGTCAGGAATCTGAGGTCTTTTTAGTGGTATACTTTCCACATGACGTAGGTGCAACTCATTTTGTCCCTAACAGAAGCCATCATGCCTATTACTCTTTGAACACTGCACTGCAAATGTACCTTTTAGAAGAAGAACAATATAATCCTATTGATTTTCCTCAGCTCTAAAATGTAATAATTTGAGATTATTTTCAGGCAACAATAAGGCTTTATGACCTAACAGCTGATCATTTTTTATACTTCACCACTGACGTGTATTACTAAACCCAGAATCCCAGCTCCTGTTAAAGGATATTTATAAACACAATAACTTATTTAAGTTTAATGTTCCTGTGATAAATCATATGCTGCTAATAAAGTGCTGTACTTACTGTACCACTCTTATCTTCTGAGACAGGGAAGATGATGCCAAAACTGACTGAACGGGCAAAGAAGAGTATCCACTGTATTTTACACTTTAGGAGACAGCAGTAACTAACACACAGCAAATGTCCTTTTACTCATAACCATATTACAAGAAGGAGACAAATCAAAGATTAAAAGATGGACAGTCTGAATCTTGCATCCTGAGTAGCCATTTAACACTTGTGCAAAATAAAACAGTAACACACTGACTAGCAGCAATTTATATTCTTTTTTCACAGGTTTTAATGACTGCACTAGAATGGGGAGGAAGAGGAAGTACCCTGCTGCATTCCAGCAAAAAGGCAAGACATTTTTAACAGCACAAAAAGTATAAACTTTTAGAGTGTGCTATAGTTATAAGCATTAGTTTTCACATCCTATCCTTTATTTTCTTCTTTAGAAGTACATGATTGAAATTAGTTGGTTTGGCCTCTTCCCTGCACTGGTCATGTTTCTTTTGCTGGTAAAAAGAACCACTCCATTTCAGTTACCTTTGGAAGAATTTCTAGGAAGGAAAGACACAAGAACACAGTTGCTCTATGGTAGCTGCTCTTTTCACACACCGAAGATGTTTCACTCCTGCAATGTCCTTAAGCAAACATTTTCCTTCTCTTTCTGTCAAACTAAGGAACTTTGTTAGCAACACCGTAGGACAGGAGATAACTATAGAGCTCTCTAATTGTTAAGCTCTTGCAAGGACTGAGCCTGATCATTCACTGAATTGTTGAGTTGATGGGATTCGTGTAGCTGGTTATAAATTGATAATCTAAATTAATTCATTCAAGCAGAAATCGATTTTGTAACTCCTTGAGAGCTTGTAATAATGCTTACCTCCTACCGTTAGCTGCATTCTCCGTTTCATAAAGCTGGTCGGAAACAGCTGGATTCAGGTGACCTGCTAGCTCATTAAATCTGTTACATGTTCGTTCTGGTAAATGATATTAAGCTGAAATGTCCTTGCGTTGATTTTTTTTCCTTTAATTTTATGACAGAAATAACCTAATTTGTAACACAAAATAACAATCTCCTTGGATTACTTTGCCTTGTTAAAATATTTTATGCATTTTTCATTTACACAAAGGTAATGGAAAAACACTTAAACTATCTGTTATTTAAGCCACAAGAGATATGTTACTGAAAGTCTGATAGCTGCAAAAATGATTGCCTCTTCATAGTCTTTGCTTTATATCGGTAATAAAAGGCGGACAATTCAATTCATCGGTTAGTAAATAAAGTACGATAGTTTTTATTTTATTTGCTCTGCATTGCAAGAACTAAAATCAGATTGCTTTTTGAATTCACTTAAAAATGGGCTCATTACTTTCCTTTTTTAGCTCTAAGGCAAAATGTTTGGTGTCTATTTTGAACGTTATACCTATTTTAAGATATAAAGTAAATATTACCTAATTCTGAATGTCAGATTAAAAGCATAAATTTCTTTCATTGACTCCTCTATAATTACTTAAATATTGGTGTCAGGACTGTCAGTAAGAAGTCATAATTGAGCACCTCAGTATGGATCTGATACTAAGCATAAATACTTATTTCTCAGAACCTGATGACTTCTAACTATCAACTTTTATGACAAGAATAGAAGAAGTGTCAAAAATTACACTGCTGGAATGTGCTGCAAGGCAAGAAATACATGCTTGCCACAAGATAAAGCCCAAATTCTGTGAAGTCCAGTGCAGAAACAACACCTGTTAGGAAATGGGAAAATGTGATGCTGCTCTTCTACAGTCCATACTTCACACATATACAAGGATAAAGGCAACCCTGAATTGAAAAGCCTAAATATGCCCTTGAACTTTCCAGTTTGCCATTTCCAGCAGACGTCACTACAGAGCAAGGATTCATTCAGGTTGAAAAAATGGCAACACTCTCCAAAGGAATTACGATAAAAACATTTAAGAAGGCTTAGCTATTAAGATAATAGTAGCTAAAATCAGAATTATTAGCTTATTAAAATTAAAGATCCATACAAAGATAAACCATCCTTTTAATTATCAGAAAGAAAAAGCAGTATTGATTTCAAGCTTCTGGCAATAACAAAGCACAGAAAAGCATAACACATACAAAATATGCCTCCCTTTCGGAATGTATGAAAATCCCAACATAACACTAAGAAATGCATATACATGAAACCTCAAGTATCATGTTTTCTAACATAAACCTACATGGGATAGATATTAATGCAATGAGCATACAGCCATATATGCCACTACCCATAAGAAGCAACTGCTTTTTCACTCAAATATTTTTCTGCATTTATTATCACCAAGCAGCCTTTACCCATTTCCCAAATCCTAGTATCTACCTGCACATAGAATCATCAAAATTCTGTCCAATAGCATTTATTCAGTAACAGAAAAATCAGCATACAGTAACAGTGAAAGGTGATGGTAGCTTTCAGAAACATAGTGAAAGTATTCCAGGCTCTAACATGCTGATGAAATACCTAATATTCTTTTCCTGTTTAAAAGAAACAACAGAAAATAATTCTACCCATCCAGTATTTTTGTTTTAACATTTACTGCCTTAAGAATTAAAACTGTGAAGTCCATTCTGTGCTGTGGCTTTCAATCCTGACTGGCTGGAGTTTGTCTGAAAGACAAATGCTACTCAAGGTAGTGCAAGGCTAAATGTTGTAGGCAAGTCTCTGGGAAGACTTGTCTCTGAGACATAAATTCTAATGACAAAAAGCACATAAAGGGAATTTTTTCACTATACCATACCGCAAACAATGTGTCCTGTTTCCTCTGTGAGCATGGGTAATTTGTCTGGCCTACACAGAAGCGTCAGGGTGAAGCTTTTCCCAATTTTCTCTATTGCTTGTGATCTGATATTTGCATAACAAAGGGTGAAGCACTGTCCATGCTTGATACAGACTGCAGAGTGTAAAGCAACACAGAACATTGCCTTCCAAGTTCTGGGGGGCAGAATGAGGGAACAAAGAAACTTCTTGCCCGTTGTCCCTCCTCATGAGCATTGGCTCAATGGCCATTGGCTCTGGGGTCTTTGTTCTGTGAAAGGGAGCACCTGTAGGTACAGCAAATACTTGGAAACATTTTTATCACTTTTCTCAAAGCAACAATAGAGAAATTGAGCAGGAAAAGCCGTTCATCAGACTGCTCCCATGGATATTTCCACTGAACAACTTGGGTTGTTCTGGAGAAGTGTTCCAGTGACTAAGAGAGGAGATTGGAGGTTCTGGGGGCTGACAGCTGATTCCCAGCTCGAGAACTCAGCATCTGAGCTTAGTGACTGAGCTATCTTCTGAAGCTTGAGAATACTTTGGTGTGCTTCTTTGTTAATTTTGTTTAGAAACTTTCCTTAATGACTAATGAGTCGTAAGTTTTGTGGTGCCTCATACAGCTATGGCTCATCCTCATGGTGCACTCCCAAACAGGTGCCTCCAAGTGCCAAAAGGGGCATTGAAGTTAACCTGGGTAAAATATTGTAAACATTATTGCTCTGGAGAGGAAAAAAAAAAATCTGTAGTATTCCTCTTGGCTTAGAGAGTAAACTAAGGCATAGTGCTTGGACCTGGACTTAACGCACACTCTGTTGGACACAAAATACTCTTGGGGAAGAACAGATCCCACAACTTTTGAGATACAAGAAGAGCAGAGGAAAAGCTTACCAAATGAGTGAGCTGTTTTGCTCTGCAAGGAAAGGACTTCTAAAGGAAAAGGAGGAACTCCAATTGAAAGAGAGGAGCACTTTGGGCACTGATTCCCAGTGACACTTTACCAGCAGTGTCAACATTAACAGTAGGTTAGTGTAAACATAAACAATGCACAAACACAAATTATATCAAACAGCAAAGGTGTGAAGATGGAGAACATGACACTGCACCAGATAGAACAGTCTTAGCAATTCTCCTACAGTCATTTTCTACCTTCAAAGTAATTGTAGTTCTTGGATAGCTCACACTCTTCCAGTTACATTGTGCTGTATCAGTCATAGCCAGGAAAAACCACATATTAACCAAGTAAAGTTAATTAATTTATGAGTTCAACAGATCACAGCAGTTGAACTTCTGTTATTTTCAAAAGCATAAGCAATGGCTGGATTGTTTCTGGCAATACAGACCATCTCAGCACAAACCCCAGCAATATAAGTAAAAAAAAAAAACAACCCATCACCCAACAAAGGCCCAGGTCCAATGCTAATACTTATGTATGGGAAAATGTGCATAGGCATGTATAAGCATCTTAAAAATCTTGATTAGAAATTGTTTATTCATTATGCTTTCTATTTATGAAATGTTGCCAGCAGAATAGCACACCTGGGAATGTATGGCATTCTTTCTCCTGCTGTTACATTGCTGCAGAGGATTATAAAAGGAAAATACTAGACCAGACTAGAGAATCCTGTCATTGCCAAAAGTGAAAATATTTTTTAAAAATCCACGATCAGCAACTCCCCAGTTCACTTCTGAGCACAACCCCTCTTCATGATACTTGCAAATGGAGCACCACATGGACATGAGTTGCTGCCACACCCTTCCTGTTGCTAATCTGTCTTTTTAAATTTAATTTCCTTTATGGTGGCTTTTCCACTGTTTAATTAGGCCACAGGGAGTAAAGAGAGGCCGTCTCACTGTCCCTTCAGAGTTTATTTCACAGACTGTTCCCTTCAAGGATTTTATTTCTGTCACTGAAAGCAGACATCCTCATATTGCTTAAACACAGAAGATGATTAATACAATGAGATTGTTATGCTCCTAGCTAAAATGGCCTTCTTTGTAATGTGAGCTACAACAGCTTGAAAAGATGGGCGCTGACACTACACTACAGCTGACAGTTTTTCTTTTTTTAGGTGTACTATTATTGGGATCTGTAATTCTGTGTGACCCATAATAATAATCCCACCATTCTCCTCATATTAATATCATAAATTGTGCAGACATAGATGATATTATCATATATCAAATATGACCATAAAACCAATATGATCTTAACACTTTTGGATTTATCTTGAAAAGAAAAATACCAGATAAAATCATTTATGCTGATATCACCAAGTCTTTACTGGGTTACAGTAATATGGTAAGATTATAATACTTATAATATTTAGGAAGATAGGCAGTTTTGATAGCTTTATTAATCTGTTCCTTGAGTTAAACTTCTGGATAGTTAATTTGTATGTTATTTAACGGTCACTGTTTTCCATTCTGTGTCCCTGGCCACAAGGTTGAAATTCTGCAAAAGCTGTATTTGGTATAATATTCAGAACATACATTAAATTGCCTAGTTTAAAGAAGCACCAGTCAAAGAATAATATTTTACAATATTTAAGTGAGATCTCCTAGTGCCACTGCAGTTAAAGGTCTCGGAACTAATTTGAACACATTGTGGGTTAAAATGGCATGCTCAGCTTTGGAGTGATTTACAATGAAACCCACCGCACACAAATATCAAATTGACTTAATACTGGTTTCGAGTTTTGTATATCTGAGACCACTTATACGTCCCAGTAACATGATCACAGTGGAGGATTCTGGAACACTTAGAAGACTGAAGTAAAAGCTGAATTTAAAATACTGAAACCTTCAATTTGCCACCTCCTTCTTCCCACCTCTGCTCTCATCAGAATTAGAATTTCCAGACAGATTGTACCACGTGATTGTATGTTTGGACAACTGCTATAATAACAATAAAAAAAAGAGGGAGCATAAAATGGCTGAGGTGCTGAGGCTGCCAAAGAAACTGTGCCACATGCAAACATGATTATTCTTGTTTTAAGTAAAAATCTTAAGTCAAATTTGCTTCAGCACAAAGGAACTATCCAGGGGCCTATACACCACTTATGCCTTCAGTCAAGAGCACCATGCAGCAAAAGTGCTGCACGCCTGCTAAGTAATGATGGAACAGTATTTGCGAGGAATTTTTAATAGGCACATAGCCCTACGTACTATGAAATCCCCCTTTACAGATATGCTCTGCAAAGCACCAAACAGGCAGGCTAAAGCAAACAGGCTTGTTGGGGAAAAAGGAGGCAGAAGCAGAACAAAAGAAAGCAACAATGAACAGCACAGCTTCAGAAATACAGATCAAAAGGTGCTTTACTGCCACTGAGGAGAGGATTTTTTCATGATTTCTTTGCAGTAATGTATTCAGGGCCCAGCTACTTGTTTTGTATGTTGTTGGCATGAAATTCTGTCCTCAAAGATCACGTCTGTGAGAAATTACATTTTTTTTTAAATGTCCACATCTCATAAAAAGCAACATATGATGGAATTTCAGCAATATAGCTGCCATTAGGAAAGAAATTTCTTTATGAGGTGAACAGGCATTTCAAGAGGATAAACAAGTTTCTCCTGAATGAGAAGTCATTAAAAGATCAGCACCTCAGCTGAACTACTAGAAAAGCAAAAAGCAGATGGGAGTAAGCAGGGAGTAAGCACAGCCCCAGCTCGACCTTTACAACTCTTGTTAGAAATGGGCAGAAATAGGGGCAATGGCTGTTCCAGTCAGGAAGAGTCATTCTTCTTAAATGTGTCTGCAACACTACAGTGCTACCAATCATTGCAATCTTTTCATAAATCATGTTAGCTTGGATATTTGAGGGTTTGATGTCCCAAGTTTCAACACTCAAATACTTAAGTAAGAACAGTTACTTGTTTTCATTTTTGAGGGAAGAGAAAAATTCAGTAATGTTAAATGCAAGTAACAGAGATCAGAAATTACCACCCAGACCAGCTGTGCAGCAGCATGTAAGCTGGTAATACCAACACTCTTGTTGCCTTCACTATAACCAGAGGGTTGTAGGACAACTCTGTTTTGGGCAGACGATCTCCCCATACAACCCAGACTTGCAGCTGTGGCTATATGCCACAACCTACTCTTCAATGTACAAATTTCCTTTGACACAGATGACTTTAATGGCTTTTTCTTTGTAGCTTTATAGTATATTGTATAATTAATTCAGGAATTAAAGCTGCCTAAATGCATTCAGACACAATGAGCCACTCTTTGGAGCTGTTGCAGTCTATTTTGTCAATAAATCTAGTTCATGAGGTTCTTGTTTACACACATCAGTACAATAAGAATTGTGTACTCTGGATATTTACATATCTATCCCATGGAGAGATTCAGATTTTTAAAGACTCCTTAACAATAGATTTTTTCATGTTTTACTTAAAATAATAATTTTAATACAAATTTAGAAATACAAAGTTTCCAAATGAAATAAGTAAAAACATTTCATGCAATTTATCTGGCAAATATGCTCCCAACATTTGAAGTTAATTCTCTTTTTTTTTAAAGTGTAATCAACTTTGTGAGTTTTTCCTTATAAAATTTTACTTTCCTCTTGCAAGGATCCAAGGAGCATTAAAAGAAAAGAAGCACATGATAAAGAAAAACACACATGACAAACTGAAAGGTCAGAAAGGATACTATAACTGAATTATTTTCTTAAGGGCTGGGTGGAGAGAGAAGTGGAAGAGAAAGAGGTGGCTTCCAGAAAAAGGGTGAGAGAAAAGGAAGTCAAATTTGCCTGCTTTCTTTCTGAATTCCCACTTACTACTTCAACCATGGAAATATCAAAGACGGCTTTAATTGCCTTTGCTCAATGCCTGTGCTAAGTATTTTAGAAGCCATTAAACTGGAAGCCATTTCCTCTAAACTCAAAGTCAAAAAGCACTGCTTCTGTAAGAGGAACCACCAATTGAGGTGACAAAGTAAGAGATGTGTTCATTTTCTGATCTTGGAATTTCTGGTTATACCAGTCACACTGAGGTGTGCTCTGACCAGGGAGGATGGCACCACATGAGTTAACTGACAGCTTCCTTGAAAGACAGGTAATAGTATTCTCTTCCTCAATACTGGCTGCCCAAAGTATGCCTGTGGTGCAGTTTTGTACACAAATACATATGTAATTTCTCTTTTCAGTATCTTGTATGTGCTCTTACTTCAAAAATATATAGCCCTTTTTTGAGAACAGTATGTTCACAAAGTAAGAAACAAAATCTGGAAAGCAGAAAAAGAGCAGCACTCTAACTCACTGATAGGAATATGGTGTGACAGGAGGGATGAATAATCAAAGATATAGTTGATAGTTTACTGTTAAAATAAATTAACCAATCCACTGACAAAAAGTCTTGCCTACTGTATTTTATAGATACAGCTCTGACATATTTTGATCACAAACAGTTTCAAAAGAGGATCACTCTGCCAGCTGGGCTGTTCTTAAACAAAACCTCTATGTTTTGATCCAGGAAACATCAATCATCATGTCTCCAAAACCATTACCATTTATTGAGCACCCATTAATATGCTCAGTGCTAAATAAAGCAGAGGAACATGCTGTCCTTATCCACATTTCTGATCATCTGTCCTATATTTTTGAAATCAGTTTGTCTCTGCATAAAATCAAACATCTAAAGTAAACAAACACAGAAATATTTTGGTACTATGTACTACACTGCTATACTTTTTGCATGCTTGTTTTAACTTTCACATTCTGTAAATATAAAATAACTCCATTCCAAGTGCAGGGAAAAGAACTGAAAACAAGACTCTGCTGGACAAACAAGCCTGAAAAAGGAGTTAGGCTGCAGAAGGACCACGAATTCTGCGTGTGTTTCATTGAAGTGAGGACAGAGACTGGAGCAGCTGCAGAGTTGCTGCAGAGAGCTAAGAATTAGAGGAGTATCTCTGTGATGGCATAGGTCAAAAATACAAGGAATTTCAAAGGGAAACAAAAGGGTATGAACATCAGCACTGATTATAGGATACGTTTCCTACACATAGGAGAACATTTAGCTAAGCCACGTTCAGTATCTCTGATGTAACTTAAGACCCATTTGTAGAATCAAGCTCTTGGATAATAGATAATAAGTAATAGCTATCCACAGGAATTCATAATAGCAAGTATGTTGCTTTTGAAGAGAAAAAATTACACATTTTAACACAGAAAAAAATTACAACATCCCCTCAAAGAAAATCAAACCTTTTAGAAGTAATAACAAATAGAGATATTGAGAAGATTGAAATCTTCTTCTAGTTCAACCCATCCCCCCCCCCAAAAAAAAAACCCTGTATTTGAAAAACCTTGAAGATCATAATCTTGTCAAAGTATTGGTTGAATTTTGATTATATAAAACATTTTTAAAAATGGTGCAATTCACCATTTAAAAAAAGGGATGAATATGTATCAGTTAGATGTTCTTACAGTTCTGTCTACCTGCTGTTAGACAAGAAATAAAGGTGATGTTCATAAAGACAATGATAAAATTTCCTTCACTTAATAGTCAACTCTCTGATTACTGGCCACTGGAGTATTAGGTTGAATTGCACCACTGATGAACAGCCAAGGGCCTCAGTTAACAAAAATCAGTGCTTTTAAAGTCTTTAATGATCAGAAAAAAATGAATGAAAGCATTTGTCAAGATTATGATTGTCATTAGAAAATGCTAATTACATATTAGTTTAATAATCACCACATGATCATTTACCAAAATTATTAGATTTTTTTTTACTTACTTGAAAGAATTAACCTTTTTTTTTTTTTTGTTCAAAGTGTTCACAATAGTGCTCTTAGAAGATAAGAATTTTAAGATTACACATCTTCTGAAGCTGCGCTGCTACTGTTGGAAAGCTCTGATCTGAGTTTAATGCCAACCCATCCTATTTCACTCACTTAATGATATATATTACCCTCTTAAGGAAAGTTACAGCAGTGTACAATTCATAAAGCACAGGTAATTTTCCCACCAAAAAAGCTCTATAATTAAAAGTTAAACTCCAGCAAAAAGCCTTTTGTTAATTCATATATATGTGCTAAATAAAATATGTCACTCTTCACTACTGAGCTGAGATCTCACCTAAAACATGAAGATGTTAGGCAAGTATCAAACACATCTGTAACAGTTGTGTCATCTCAACAATACAACAAAGGAATATACCAGTAGTATTACAATGAGACTGATTACCTTTGATAACAAAAATATACTTACATTTTTCTGTATAGTAGTGTTACACCAGTTCTACAGATCAAGCTGCATCAGCAACCAGTAACTTGGCCACAGCAACAACAAAAAAAGCATCATGTGCTAAAGTGAGCTCAAATGATCAAGTGAGCTCAACCACTGACAATTTTTACCATTCCAATCAAATCTATTAATAATTCAGTACTTAAGTTCTTTTGCCCAAATAGAAATTTTTTGCAAGTATAAGAACTCCCAAAAGAGTATTTTTCATCTTCTCAGTTTAAAGTTCACATTTTAAACAACTAGAAGTAACTCAAACAATCACTTTCTTTTATGGGGACATAATTAAACTATGTCTAACAGTACAGCTTTAAAACATACAAGCAGAATAAAACCTGAAAATTATAGTAAATATTTCATGTGTTATTTCTCATCTAAGACTGATGCTCTGACTTGGAACAGGCCCTTGTGGCAAAAGGGCACATTTCTGCATTATTGACCTTAAGAACATCTTAAGAACTCTCTGCACCTTGGCCACAACACCCCCTGCAGCACTCCAGGCTGGGGACAGAGTGGCTGGACAGTGCCCAGGCAGAAAGGGAGCGGGGGGTGCTGCTTCACAGTGACTGAACATGAGCCAGCAGTGTGCCTTGGTGGCCAAGAAGGCCAATGGCATCCTGGCTATATCAGGAATAGTGTGGCCAGCAGGAGCAGAGCAGTGATTGGCCACTGTACTCAGCACTGGTGAGGTCACACCTTGAGTGCTGTGTCCAGTTTTGGGCCCCTCAGTGCAGGAAGGACATTGAGATGCTGGAGTGTGTCTAGAGAAGGGCAATAAGGCTGCTGAAGGGTCTGAAACACAAGACTGATGAAGAGCAACTGAGGGAGCTGGGAATGTTTAGCCTGAGAATAGAAGGCTCAGGGGCGACCTCATCTATCTCTACCTGAAAGGAAGTTGTGGCCAGGTGAGGGTTGGCCTCTTCTGCCAGGCAAGCAGTGAAAGCATGACAAGACACAAGTTTAAGCTGCATCAGGAGAGGTTTAGACATAAGGAAGAATTTCTTCACAGAAAGGGCAGTTACACATTGGAATGGGCTGCCCAGGGAAGTGGTGGAGCCATCGGCCCTGGAGGTGTTTAAGAAAAGACTGGATGTGGCATTTCGTACCATGGTCCGGTTGACATGGTGGTGTTTGGTCATAGGTTGGACTTGATGACCTTAAAGGTCTTTTCCAACCTAGCTGATTCTGTGATCTTAATTCAATTTAGCAATGAAATAATATTACATCACTACTTACGCTTAATAGTCCTTACTCAATATGGGGGTATTGTGGTAACAGGACAGTAACTTTACTTGACCTTTGCAAAGAAATAAGTAAGGTTAACTAATTTAAATGCACACGAGTTGAAATGAGAGTTTAAAAGCATTAACAGCTGACTCTGACTGATTTCCATAGCTGCTATGGCAGAGGGACAAGGTAAGCTTCAAGAAAAAGCAAAAATGTTACTGCCAAAGTCTGATACACACAAGTCTATACAATGTGTTCACTCTCTTCCACCAAGAGCAGTATAACTTACTCCGGATCAGACTCACTGGTAGAGAAAGTTATGGGGAAGAAGAGGCAAAGTTCAGGATTCTCTTTGTGGGAAGGTCTTCAAACCTGGTCTTGAGGGACAATTCAATTCAAATTTCAATTGAAATGCAAAAATATATGGACAGAGAGCAAAATCCCTTAACACCAGCTAGACTTAATCAGGGAGCAAAGAGGAATATCATATCCAGATGACAAACCACTTTGGGTCCTCGGCATAGGAATGAGGACACCTTCACAAACGCATCCTTCTGCTTTGAACCGTGGCCAGATAAGTGGTTACTCAAGAGTGTGACTTGTCCCTTTAATACCAGTCTGCAGTTCTGCGGGACCAGTTTCCTTTACAGTATCACATTTGCCACTCTTGTTGGCAGTTTTAGTTTAAGGAGAAAATGGGGATGTAAATTGAACTACTCACATCTAAAGGTGGTACCTACAGATCAAAGTTAAGACATTAGCAGGGCCACATGAGGATCCTGCACTACTTTCTTCTGTACTTAGTCTGTGGAATAGAGGAATTAAGTCTCTGTGGCTGTCAATCTAGCTCTTTTCATGAGTTCTAAATTCATTTAAATAAATAAATAAATAAATAAAATTATTTGTTTCAACATGTCATTTGGGTAAGATCTGTTTTATTGCTGCAATTTTTGCTGTAGTATGTACAAATCAATCACAAAAGTCTCTATGATGCAAACCCTTTATAAAAATGTTACCTATGTAGTTTCTTCCAAAGAAGCCTCAGATGATGTGACAGTGATACTAAACCTACATCAAAAAAAAAAATCTTTAAAAAAACATAACTTCAATGTTTTGCTTTCAGAGAATTTTTATAAAGCTCACGTTCTAGAGACAGGCACACACAACTAAATTCCATTTTAAAATAAATTCAAACCTGAAAAGTTAATTAAATATATCTTCTGGTTGAAAATCAATCTCAAACCTAATTTTCTCTTACTGGATATGACTTTTGACATTTTTCCTTTTACAAACTCCTTTGATAAAATGTTCAGGAAACCTTCCCCCCCCACACTTTATTTCTTAACTGCAATGTTAATTTGACCTCTATATTCTTAAGGAAACATTTCTTTTCATAAGGACACAATCAGTGCAGTCACTGGTTGTAGCAAATAAATACACCTTGGATTTGCATTACGGTGATATATAAGGACAATATATTTTACAGTTATCTGTATAATAATACCATTGACAGACTATGTTTTTAAAGGAAGAAAACAATAAATGTTGTGCAATCTGCTTTAGAAGCCAGCAAGATTTATTCTGGAAGAACAATTAAGGTCAGGATACATGCTAGCATCCAAATAACAGTAAGACCAAGGTGGAGCAGAAATACTACACTTTTCAGGAACACATTTGCAAATAAACCAATGTTATGCCTTCAGCTTATACCAGTGCTTTCATAGACATGGAGCTGGTGAAGATTCAGAGAATTAACATCGATTTCTGGCTTTCTTTAAGTCAGCTTAGAAGGGATTCCTTTGCTTTCAGCATGCAGATGGGTATGAAGTGCTGAAGGATATTGGAGAAAAGACAGCAACAGATTCATTAATTTTTTTCCTACTCCTAGAAGGCTTCACATGCACCAACAGTTGAGGCTACTCAACAGTTGAAACAAGGGCGGGTAGGGACAGGACAACAGGGAACAGTTTAAACTAAAGAAAAAGAGGAAATATTTAGGTTAGTTACTTGGAAGAAATTCCTTATTCAGTGAGTTTTGAAGCACTGGAGCAGGTTGCCCAGAGAAGCTGTAGATGCCCCATCAGTGGAAGTGTTCAAGGCCAGGTTGGATGGGGCTTCAAGCAACCTGGTCTGTCCCTGTCCATGGCTGGCAGGGGTGGAACTATATGAACTTCAACGTCCCTTCCAACACAACCCATTCAAAGATTATACGTACAAAGGATAACAAAAAGAAAGAGTCAACAAAACAAGCTCTATAGAAATCCATTCTCTCTCCTTCCTCCTACAGAGCAAGAAAAATCAATCTTTGTCACATTAGGAACCAGGCAATGCTGTGTGGGTCACACATGCCCACTCTTCTACCCTTTCCTTGCACTGCTGCTCTTTCTTGGCCCTGGGACTAATCCCTCTTTTTCCTTTCTCCTACCACCACAGACTTTGCTACTGCTTCCAGCCATAATGTCAAGCTCCAACCAACATGACTCCTTCCACCCATATCAGCATGGGGAAAAGCAAAGGGTCAAAGCCCTTCCTGCACAAAAAGAACAAAGATTATTCCTTTGGGCTTGTGCCATTCTTTGTGTGCAAGGAATCACAAAGGAATCACTCAAACCTCACTACTCACTAATCACTCAGTAACCACTGAGAAACTGGGACATGAAGCTACAGGAGTTTGTGCCTATTCTAGTAAGTTCCAAGGTCACATCAAGTATATTTCCATTTGATTGAAGACTGAGTGTTTTCATTTAAAACAAAGCAAAAAAAAACTCCAAACAAGCAAAACCAAACCAAAACAACAACAAAAAAAAGGAGTAAAAATTAATAGAAGATTCTCATACCATCACCTGGATTCTGATGCCGGGGCTCAATGTAAATATTAATTACCATGCATTTCACAGTTAAATGTAAAGTGATGGTGAGACTGGAACACAGTCAACCTGCAGAGCAGTGGCTCTACAACTGAATGCCCTAGGCAAGCAGCAGCCCAGTGTTCAAGAAAATAAAAACTCAGAAGAGTTGAGAGTTCCAAGAGATGCTCCCATTTGTGAAATTTCTAAAGCAAAACAAAACCCCAAAGCATACAACTTCCTTTCTCTCTCATAAAAGTGACCCTGAAGTTTCCAGAATGTAAGTAAGGCTAGCTGTAGTGATAGTTCTTCTGTGATATTCTGGTAAAATTCCAGCTGAATTCCGTCATCATACAATCTGTCAGAGATACAATGGGTCTTGTATGAATATATTTTTGCCTCCCAAGAATTCTTAATGTCATTGGTATAACTAAGAAAGGAATTTACTAAGAATATGTAGGAGGAAAAAAAAAAAGAAGAAAAAGATTGGGAGACTGTGTGTGTGAGAAACCCTATGGATGGCAAAGGAAACCTACAAATACATCTTATAAAATATTGCTTCTTGATCCCCCAGAATTAATTTACACAACAGTCAACCTTGTGTGAAGGCTGCCTTGTCCCACATCTTCTCTTTAGGCTTTTCTTGCTTGACTGTCCAAAGTGTCATCTTTAATTCAGGTGAGAATAGCGATTTTCAGTAAAACCCCAGTAAAGGACACTACAGGTAAAAGTACCTTAGCATGTGTTAAAGCATCTCTGAAGTTGTGCAGCACTTCTGCTCTGTTACTCATATTGCTTTATGCTTACTAACAACTTCATTTTAGAGCAGGAATTTTTTAATTAATGTGTGTTTCCATTATGAAACCCCTGTTTCATTTGGCACAGAAATATCTCTTGGTGTTTGTTACTAACCTAAGTTAACCTGCTTAGGCATCCATGATCACAAATTGAGTTAAAACCAAACAAACAAATGAACAAACACCTGCTGACAGAAAATGAGGTGTAAGGAAGAATTCCTTTGACAGTTCTAATACTCTTCTGGATTTAAAAAATACATCAATTTGATTTGTGAGAATTCTGTTTTGAATTGGGGCCTGGTCCTATTCAACTGATATATTGTTGAGAAACAAAACCCCATGCTTAATACGTTGTTTAAAAATTAAGAGTCAGGAATGATTAGAACACAGTTAAAATATTTTCAGTCTCTTTTCCCCTCTGATATACGTAGATGAATTTGAGAATCAAAAGTTAAACAAAGAAGTGTAAAATACAATTATAGTGTAACATAAATACATTACACTCCAGAGATATCAGAATATCAACAGTAGTATTAAATCTGCCCTGAAGTAAAGAGGTATGAAGCAATTCATTAAAATAGAAGACGAAAACTAGATCATTCTCCAGCTAACAACAGCTAACCATTTTTTTTTTCAGGAAAAATCTAACAGTTTTATCCTGACTTACTTTATATGCAGATCCAGAACATGTGGGATTTGCCTTCAGATGCTTTCCCTCTGTTTGAGGAATGGGAAACCAGCAGCAGAGTTGAAGATTCAGAAGCACTTTTGTCTCCCTTTCCTGATCACTCTTGACTGTTAGATTACTATGCATGATCAATCAAATGAGATGTACTGGAGAAGTAATCTCCAATAAAAGCTGGAAGCAAACCTAACAAACCACAGTCTTCCACAAAAAGATTTAGTTTTGAAAGCAACAATATGCAAATATTATCTTATATGGGTGTGCTTAATGGACATTACTGAGATAAGTGAGATAGCTAGAGCTTTCCATTCAGTCAAAAGATAGATAAATACAGAAGTACCTGCAATTCCTGATGTAAAATCCATGTGTTGTATTGTCTTTTTTCAAACCAAGTAGTAACAATTTTTTTTCCCCAATTAAATGGGCATATTTGCTTTTTTAAACTCGACATAGTTGCTGCTGAAATTTATGAAGTGCTACCCACTGGGAGAGTTCAGTGGCAGAATATGACACAAATAAAACACAATAAAATAAAATGTTTAAAGGGACAAATTACTAGTAAAATCAAAGTAGGAAAATGGAAGTATTTAAAATATGTGGGATAGAGTCTGGGAGATGAAAAATAACTGTGAGGAGATCTACCTATGCCAGAATTTCATCAACTTAGAACTTGAGTGGAAGGAGAGGTCCTGAAGCAGAAGTACATTCAAAGTTTGTTGCACACATCTACCTACACAAATCCTCCTAGACACAATTTCCACACAATCATATTTAAATTTTGTTCATAATCTTGTTTAAATGAAGCTGAGTCCTACCATCAGCCCTCCATTTGTGCTACTGCTTGTGCCATCAAACCCACTAATAGCAATAAGCACAGACTAGCAAACTAGGATGGTTCTCATCTTAAAGAAGCAGTCTGGTTCTTGTCTCTAAATCTAGCTCCCATCCACACACACAGAAAAACCCATCATTCAATACAGAAAGGCAAGAGGGACTAAAACTTAAAGCTGAAGGATTTATCAGTTGCTATTGGAATCACTGGGCAGTGTGCTGTGCTACCGCAATTCAAAAGCCACCAGTCTTCCAATATTTTTCTGCAATTTTCCTTAGGGTTTGTTCTCCTCTCTTGCAAAAGAAGCAACTGGGCAGCAATCATTTTAGGAATACTTCTGAGAAATGTCTAAAGAGTCTGTGACAAACCATGTGAAAAACATCCTTTTGGTTACAGGTGCATTTGGATACTTCAGCTTAGCTCAGCCTTGCTGGAAACGCAGAAGGTAGCACAGGGCCTGCAAGTAAAATGGCTGTGCACACAGGGATCTTATTTCTCACTTAGGTAAGGCTGAGTTCAGGGCATAACATAAACATAGCTACCCTTGCAGATCAAGTATTTGGCCAGGCCTTAAAATTACCTTAGTTTTTGTCAAGTATAGTTTATTTTGTAACAAAAAATAAATAATTAAAGAAAAATTACAGGTGATCTCTACTGAAATTATTACACTGACTACCTGAGATGAGCCTAAAACCTGATAAAGATATATTATCATCAGGCTGCAGTGAGTGCTCAATGTCTAAATGAGCTACAAGTAAGCCTCAGAAGCATTTTCCATTGGCATTTCCCTACTTTGCCATTGCTGAAACAGTTAAATGCAACTCATCCTGACCATATAATGGCTCCACTAGTGTGAAACACACCATAAATACAGAGTTGTCACTGTCCGCTCCATAAGTTTCCACAAGTAGCCCACGCAGGACATGGCTGCTTCCCACAGGTTACCATGCTATGCCCAATTGCCTGTTTCACTTACAATCACATTAGCACTTTCTACACTAGAATCCTTAATTGTTGCTGTCCCCACACGTTGTAAATGAGTTAAATTCTTACAATACTTTGTTCTTAGCAAGATCATTGCCTTCACAGCGTTGTTACCGACCCCATTAATGCACAATGAAAACTGTGGTGTTGTTATCCACTTCCCTGCTCCCCTGGGATTACAGAAAGACCAACAAATATTTCAGGATCTCTAAAAGAATTCAGAATTTCTCACTTCAATTACACATGCTTTTAGTAAACTGTTTCTGGTCTGCCAGTGTTCCAGCCTCTACTTTTGCAGAGAACAATATAATTAAAAAGAAAAAAAAAAAAACCAAAAAACCACCACATAGCAATCCAAATCATACCTGTATATAATTTAAATCTGCATGTTCATTGCAAAATCAGACACAGCAAATAATTAGAACTAAACTAATACCAAATATATACATTTGGTGTTCAGTCATGGATGCACATCTATCTATAGCTGCATGAGCATGTTGCCTGAGACAGAACAGGAGGGCGGACAGTGAATCAAGCATCGAGGAGTGTCTTGTTGCACACCACTTTAAGCTATCTCCTATTACACTGACCATAACAAGGTTCTCAGAAATTCATCAGTGAAAGCGTAAAAATAAAACAGGTTCTGGTTAAAGCATAATCGAATGCATTTCACAATCATTTTGAATGATTTTCAAGTTTTTTTTCAAATAATTTCAGTTCTTACATTTGTACAACAATTATGAAAAGAATATGTGCTTTATAACAGCTTGCAAGATGTCTCCTCTACAGGCTTATATATCAGGAAGAATTAAGAAAGAACACATGATTCTATGAGCCAAGTATGTTGCAGGCACGCAAGAAAATGCTTATTTGTCAGATAGTTTGGGTAGTTTATATGGACAATAAACATCTAACTTACAAGTATTATACTTGGTTTTTGTGTGTTTGGTGTTTTTTTTTAACAGATGCACTTTTAAACTTATGTAGATAACAATTTTATCTGCTTGTAAAGAGATCTGACTGCTGAAGTAAAAGATATGAAATTTTCTTACACAGACTCAGATGAATCTCTGTTTTCTTCTCCACATGGGTATTTTTTGTCTGTTTTAATATGTCAGAGGTCTTTAAAACAGCTGTTCTAATCATTATTGGAATCGACAGGAAAGGTGCCAAATATATCAGAAATAAAACAAATTAAAAATACATAAAACCAAAGCTTTAGACAATAAAGTAATCTGTCTGTACTTAAAGGTCATCTAGAAAATAGAGATAACTCTGTTCCCTGTTTGCAATAAAAACAGAGTCCAATTTATGCAGAATTGATCAAGCAGTTTCTCTCTTTATATTTAAACACTTCTAAGAAGAGATGAAAAAGATTGCATTGGCCAGGATGCTGGCCAGAAGAGGAATGGCAGAGGGGACAAGGGAGGAACTTTAAATTTGCTTAACCCTGAAAATGTAAACAATTGTCTAGATCCTTTCGGAAGAGCGCACGGCACGGAGGTGACAGAACGCAGGTGTGGGCGTCCGTCATAATAAAGGCAGTTTGGCTGAGCGCAGCGGAGCGGCGGCGAACCTCGGTGAGAGATTACACACGGACCTATTGGCAGAACATGGCAAGGGAGAATGTCAGATTTCATATTCGCCAGACATCTACAGCAACTGATGCCTTGTAGTCAAAGGCTGTTAAATTACCTGTGAAGGTTACTGGCAGCCCTGAATGTTTTTCTCATTGTTTATTTAGTTCCAAAAGCACTTGGTCTTTGTGCTGATTGCCCTAACTGACAGCCCAGGAAATCTGGACTTTGTAAACAGGGCGCTGCTGTATTGAATTACAGGTAACAAGTGTGTAATCAACCTGCTGGGGTTGGACCTTTGCAAAGAAATCTTCGGAATACAGACAAAAAGAATAGGTTTCAATATTGGGGAATCAATTATGTGAGCAGATGAGTATAAAAAGAGATCAATTTAAATCCTTTGTGCTTATTTCCTATAGCATATTTAGAAAAAGAAAAGACCCTGACATACTGGAAAGGTAATTGAGCACTTTATTCACTGTTGCAATAATATTATAGAAATTAAAGGTGAATATTATTTGAAGCTCCCTCATTATAACCCATAAAACTGTATAAGTTGAACAGTCCTTAGCTGCAATATGCTTTTTAAAAAAATAAAGGCTTGCAGATTCTTGTTCTTAAAGGAGAGTTTCTGTAGTGAAATTACATAAACTGGAACAAAGACCAACCCAAAATGAATCAGTCATTTTTGATCCTCTAAAAGGTAAAGAGAACCACTACAAAGCAGGGATCTAGTGAAATCTAATATTGTGATATTTCTGCATACTCAAATAACATAATAAAGTTCAACAACCACCCCCCAGACCATAGATTTATATGAGATATTTAAACTGTAATTGTTAATTAAAAAGCATAAATAAAATCCAGTGGCAATCAGTCAACAGAATAACCCTAAGCCAGAAAACATTGAGTCACTGAGTAGTACATGAGAGGATTTTTTTTTTTTTTCCTGGTGGTTTTTCGGGTTGTTTTTTAAATCATCAAGGCAGGCCTGTTCTGCCTGTGAGTGTGGCCACCATGGGCAATAACATTCACCAAATAAAGAAAAACTTAACAATGAAGATTTCAAAATATAAACATCCGATGGTATTTCCTATCTGAACATCATTTATTAAAACAGATACCGTATGCTATCATCTTATTATGCCCCAAAGACTTGTTTTTGCAGTTTGAAATTACAAGAAAAACAAGGTTTCATTAATGCACTCACTGATGATGATAATTTTAGACTGTTTGCAGTATTGGAATGTATGCTTTGTTAAAGCAACTGGACTTATGTTGCTAAATTTTATTGACTCTAGGGAAGCAGTTCTCTACTTTGGCATTCACAATTTCTTTTAAGTGCCTGAAAAACATGTTATAAAACTGACTTTCATTTCTGTTTGCTCATGTATCAGTATTTATGTACCAATATGTCCCTAAACATTGAAATCCCTGACTTACTTGGGAGTGGGAGGTTATTTTTTTGCAAATAAACAATATATGAAATGCAACCTTGTCTAGTTATAAAACTTTCAACTAAACCTATTTAATGGGACAAGAGATAATGATAACTGACCAGAAACAATGGAAACACTAGAGCATTTCTAATCAGTTCTCTCCATCTGATTCAAGATCTAGACTACAGCAGATATTTCTGACAGTTTCAGCAATATTTATTCAAGACTATTAAAAAATTTTTGGTCAAAAGAGAAAGTCTGCTAACTTGTAATGACTGTGTATTAACAGATATGCCAATTGCCTACCATACCCTTCCTTCCTTCCTAATATTCCTGCAAATACGTGCATTTTCAGGAGAAGAATAACACAGTTTCCCAAGCCAACAGAAACAGCTGGTGAAGGATTTTTTTAAATCTGACTCACAACAATAATAGCCTGTGACAGTGAGAAACACTGCTCCAGTTTTGCACTGTGTAAAACACACACATTTCTGTCCATTCCCAATGTACCACCTTTCGATTGTATTGGAGATCTGTCTGTTCTTGTCTCTTGAAAAGCAGTTGACATGAACATAATTTCACATTTTTCCATAGTTCTTTTATATACTCTCTTTGAGATGTTCACTTCCAATTTGCTTTTCAACACACTTTACATAGTGATGATGACTAAAATCTCATTAGCATTGAAACTAAGGTTCCTATCATGTAAATATTAGCACATGTATTTAAGGTCTCAATTGATGCTCCCAAAATCAATGTTAATAATTTAGTTTTGCACTAAGTACAGGAAAACTGACAGTCATGGGTAAGAACTGAACTGAATCAGCTTAGTATTTTATGGCACATGGAAATGGTGAATGTAAGCATTCTATTTCCTCACATTTTGGCTTTTTTTCTGAGGCACTCAGCAGCAAGAGCATCGTGAAATGTACCACAGGGAGTCACAGTGACTGGCCTTTGCACTGTAGATGGAGAAAGGTGTGAAAACTCCAGCTTCTCTTCAGTGTTTTTACTCACCTGAAGCTTTTTTTTTAAGCTACTGTTTTCCTCCTCCCCTATTTTTCCTTTTTCTAGAAAGCAAAGTTAAAGGACTTCTTTGGAATTATTTCCTATACTGAGGCACTATTAAGCTAGATATGGGCATCAACTTTCCCTTTTCAGAGTATTAACTATCTTTCTAAAATATTAATCTAAAATACAATGATAAATGTCATACAGCTCTAGCCTTTTTTCTCATGGACAAACACTGTGTGTCATGTCAACTGGAAGTGCATATCTTTCAGAATAAAGTCTTCATATGATCACTTCCTGCACTGAGCACCTCTCATAAACACATGACAACATTTACACTCAATCCCACAAAACAGAGCCCATTGTACAACAATGAAGCACTGCAGTCAGTGCTGTACTCTTAACTAGATTCACATTGGTAATATATTGCTACAATTCTGCTTCAATTAAAAGCATATTTCAGCAGAAGCTCAGGATATGATAGCTGCTCTATGCATTTTAATAATACAGATCAATGGTGTCAGAATTCTACTTTACATAAATAAAGACTGATCATATTAAGACAAAATCCTGCATAACCTAAATGTATATTGATGGCAGCAACCAGTAACTGATCACAATCTTTACACTCTGGATAAAAACAAGTAAGCCTATTTTAACTGACTTCAATGTTTCAAAAGCAAAAAGTGTTTTATTCTCTCCAAGAGTAAAACAAAAGAAAACAGAACAAAACAAAACAAAGCAACAAAAAAACGGGAAAAAATAATCAATCTACAATACCAAACTCCAATGACAATGCTTAACTGGTTCTAAATATTAGCATAGGAAGAACATGTTATTAAATGATTTTTGCAGCTACTAAAGTCAATATAATTTATATTGCACTTATAAAGTTAAAACAGGAAATGCAAAATTTTTATTGCAATAGCAAAAAAAAAAAGTGAAATATTAAAATATTTATCCTTTATTTTCATGTCATGCAATTTTGTTTTAAATTTAGAACTCTAATGAACTGCTAGACTACACCCTTAAAACAGGTCTCCTAGGGATTCTGTTACTGAAAACTTTCATATATGTTTCAATGTCTGGAGATTACACAGGTTAATATTTAGTGTTATTAACAAAATTAGGAAAATTGCCATTACCTGTGACCCAGAATATGGGATATTATTGGAAAGGACCAAAATAGGTAGCAAATGTAACCAGTGATAGTACAAGTATTTGGAAGAACACATCTGTTTTTATTTATGTGAGTTCCAGCATCTCTAGAAAGTTAGAGAAAATATTGCTCCTTTGTATTAAAAATACCCATATAATATGTTAAATTCTGAATTTTAATTGATTAATTGTGAAATGCTAATATAGCATTTGATCAAAAGTACACCTTTCTTGCATGTAATTCACCACAGGGCATAGGTGAATAGATTTAACTGGAAGATTAATAATAAAAATTAAATCAATGCTTGTAGGAGAAGTATAGGCTGTTTATGAAACTATCTAACCCTACTGTAAGAGCACTGGCTCATTCTTGGCATGTTAATAAAGATCAAAATTATACAACAGAAGAAACAACATGTATGTGCAGAGTCCTCACTAGAAATCTTTTAACACATTGTGTTCTGCTCTGGCTCTTGTTCAGGGCCAGAGAGTGCATCATCCTTTGCAGTTTAATCTTGCCATTTGATGTCCCTGTCTAAAACCTGTATACACTCTGCAAAGTAATAAATTAGGAATATAATGTGCTGGAAGTATTTCTCCTCCAGTGGAAAATACTGAACTCATGTGCCCAGGCTTTCCTGACTACTCAGAACTGGGCCAAGAAGTTCCCCATAAATATTACTGTATTTATTAAACATATTGCTGGTGATACTCTATTTTGCTGCATTAAACAACACAATACTCCTTAACCAATGAATGTAAACTAGATGGTATTTTAAATGTTTTTCCAAAAAGGTATAAACTTGGGTTGCATAGGTACAAAAGTAGGTACTTTTAGAAAAGCAGATGATAAGATATATATGGAAAATTATATTTCACTATTTAACTGGTATAAGCTCTTATCTTTCAAAAGAAAATTGCATTACATATTCTTTTAGGAAAAGAAATCAGGAAATACAAGTTAAAAAAGAAGGAAAAAGAGAAGGCTGAGGAAAGGCTTGTGCAAAACAGCCTGTAACTTAGATTTTCTCTACTGCTGCAAAAATAAGTCTTATCCAGTAATAATCTACTAAAAATTCAGCTAGACCAATAACAAAGAAAAGAAAAAAAAAACCTAAACAAACAAACAAAACAAAAAGAACAAACCCAAAAACCACTGCAATGTCCAGCTACCAGAACAGTTCTAGAGCTTGAATGGTGATAAAATCCTCATGATAGTGAGCTGCTTTGGTCTTAAAAATGTCCAGCACACTTGGTTGATAAAGAACCCACCTAAACAAAAACAGCCTTTACACCACTGTAAGTAAATCCACATCAAGGAACGTTTCCATAATACAACTGCAGAAAAAACACCTTCAGTTGAAAAGTGAAACAAGCATAGAAGCTGTGCAGACCCAGAATGAAACCCACAAACAGTTGTCAGACTGAATTAACGTAGTACAGCATGCTATTCCAGCATACCACTGCAGTGTGATTCGTTCTGCTTTGCTCAAAAATTAGCAACCACTTTAAATATCAGCATCCCTACAATTAAAAGAGTAAAAATTGTACTTATGAACAGTACAATTATTTCATACATAGGTTTGCTGCATTCAGTACAGTGTATATTGCAAGAAAATGCTGCAACTCAAACTAACACATGATGAATACTGTAAAAAAGATAATGATATACAACAATTCATTCATCATCAAGGCATTAAAATATCCACAAAGCTCTTAAAGAAGTTTATGGACTATGTTACACTTATGTACCAACCAAAGGGCATAAGCAAATTTAATACTCATTATTAACAAAACTGATCTGTCAGCGTCTTTAAAAACGTAGTTAATAATTCTAATAAGCAGCTCCCCTGTGTTCAGCAGTGATGAAACTACACGACAGTGCACACAGTAAGAAATAGTATCTCAAAGTAAAAAACCGAATTGCTTTGTTGCACTTGGGCTAGTACATTGTTGAAGAGAGTTCACAATTGAGTTACTTGCTTCTAATGTCTTACTAAGGGTTCTCCAAACACAGGAAGCATTGTATTCCTGTGGAGTCGTGTCTGCTGCTCCCCTCGAGGAGCTAATGGATGTAAGCACAGCTCCCATATCCAGGAGCAATATGGTCCTCCATTTCAGAACAGCATGAATGCAGTAAGTCATAAAAAGATGTAACTGTTATCTAACTCCAGTTAGAAAGTTCCTCACTCGCTTCCCAGAGCTGAAAAAGTGTATAAGTGTATAATAGGATTTAAAGCAAAGAAGAGCCATCATCATAGTATGTCAAATGTAAGAAAAATACATAAGACAGAACATGAATTTCTACTTAGTCTTTATTGAAATGATAAATGCAATTGAAGCAGTCTCAGCAGACTCAGACTATGGAAAACACTATTAGCTGCTTGGAAAATACATTAAAACTGTTGGTCAACTCCGTAATTGTATATTCAGCTGAAAGTTTTGTCACTGGTGCTTTTTGCTGACCAATTCAGCATCACTGGTTAGATCAAACAACATTGTGTTTGTATGCCAAACCTACAACGTCTGTCTTTGCTGCAGTGTCCGTAACACAATATATCAGAAATAGCCACACACAGCAGTTTTCTGCATCTCCTATACCTTTAACTTAATCAGACACAGTGTGACTCACAAATGTCTGAGATCATTTCTTTCTGCTTGTATGAGCTCAGGAAGGCCTCTTTAATTTATCACCAAATAAAGGCACAAATTGCTGGTGCTGGTGATTCTGGTATCAGCCTGCAGTTGCAAGAGTGAGAGACCTATTGGTTCATATGACATTGTCTACATTATAGCCTTGCTCTTTTTGACTAAATAATCTTTGACTGCTTCACAAAACTCTCTTAACTTCATCACCGGATCAAGCCAAACACTAAACAGTGTTTACATTTCCACTTGGCTTCATTTGACTTTTAGAAACCTGGATATAATGCTTCCTTCCATGACTAAATACTTACAAGGTACCCATGTTCAGGTTTAGATTCATTACATTTATAAAAGTGAAATATAAAATTCAATGCCAGACCGTATTTAAAAATAATTTTTGCCGTATCACACTAATGAAAACACAGTGTCGCTTTAGAGGACGCACTGTTGGCGTGAATGACAATACAAAACCTATGTGCATCCTGTGCAGTCAGAAAAGGCTTGGCAAGGATTTATGACACAGACAAAGGAATTCTTTCAAGGACATGTAGCAAAATAACCTGAAGTTATGAGACAAAAATACAGGACTAAGCAAGACCAGTCTGGAACAGCCTTCCTCAAGCTGGAATGGGCAAAAATGAAATGCACTTGGAGTTGTAATCTTTCACTTCTTTTTTTATCTCCAAACCTGATATTCACAATCTAGGAAAAGAATGTGCCACAGCTAGATGAAATCTTTACAGCTTTAGAGGTATAGTCAGCATAAGACCAATTGTACCATCTAGCCAGAAACTTGAGTTACCTTTTGGGGTATTATTTTGTTTGCTGTTTTCTTTTGTTTCTTTGTAGTGCTACCGTTTTGCTACCTTTTTGAAGAAGTGGTTTATTGATCACTCCTACGTGTTTTGTTATGCTCTATTTTGGAAAGTAAGGACAAAGAAGAAAGACTATGGATCAGAAGACGAGACTTAAAACCAACTCCATTTGGTTTACTGTGAAAAATGACAAAAAGTAACACTTTCTGGCTGATATAAGGTTTACTTCAGATGCTCACTTACATTTTAGAAAAGGAAAAAAAAAATCACATGCAAAGGTCAGATTCTGTCACTATTACTCACATTAGGCACTACCTTAACTTAACATGCCTCATGAAAAATTGAAGTCAAAATAATCTGACACATTATGGCAAAATGCCCTTTATCTAGCTCATACATCTATGAACAGACACTCCAATAACCATATTCAGGCTTTTAATGTTATTTTTAAAGACAATGTAGTGGAGACAATTCTTTCATTTTTTTCCAGCAATTTTAAACTGATCTTTTTTGATATTAGACAAACTATTCCTGACTTTTAATGGTGAAGGACTATGCTAGATTCAAGTGTCTACATCTGAGATTTAGGAAAATACTTCTTACCACTCAGAGTACTTATCTGAGAAATGCTTTAATTGAATAGATTGTAATTCTAGATCTAATAAAGTAAGCTTTCTCAGATGAAGTAGAATGATGGTTATAAATGTTTAAATTATAATTCAGACACTCCTCCTACATTCTTCTGATGTGAAATGTTCAGCATAAAAGCAGTAAATACTGTCTGGTTGTTATTTTAGTCACTCTTAAAGTATTGATTTTATACTAAACATAAGGAAATTAAAACCTTAAGGTGAAACCAATGTTTTTTCACAAGTTTACAGCCAAGTCAGTAGAAGGTTTGTTTAAAATATCATTCATAGCATATATTGACATTATAATATATCTGCTAATGGTCAAACACAAAGGAAGATATAAGTGCACTTTACTACATATGCACATAAAAGAATATTATACATGACTGTTTTAAAATTATATGTTTTAAGTGCTGTGATATTAAACATTTAATAATTTGGCAATTTCTTTCAAAGACAACTATTAAAATTAAGGAAGAAGAGGCCAAATGTCAGCTCTGCTGAACTCCTGCCTAGTCCTGGAGAGAAAGTATGTATGGGGAATGAGGACCAATTTCTTCATTTTCTTGGACTAGATGAAGGTCAAATGTCTCCCACCATAAGATGGCTGAGTTCAGAGCTATTTAAGCTGAGGCCAGCTGCAGCTAATGATTCTTGATGATAAAAATCTGCTGGAATACTCTGTGTCTTTCCTTCTAGCCAACCCTTGGCAACAAATGACCCAGTTTTAGGAGGTATTCAGATTCTACATTTGCCCGAACTACATCTGAGCAGTTTTGGACAATGAGGAAAAGCCTATCCAGGCTGTCTTGTTCATGCAGTCTGCTGTTCTATGGTACAAAGGCTGAAACAGCACAAATCATGCAAAGCTTCACTTTGTGCCTGCTTAAGGTGAAGGGCGTGGTTACACACTGGTCTACAGAGCACAAGGAAACAGAGGTACTGTGAACCACACAATTTCATCTTTACATCATCTGTAAATTCAGAGTTTTTACCAGGAACCATATCAGACAGCTTATATATCTCATTCAAATGAAGGCTGCAGTACTTCCCAACCATCCTTACTGCAAAACACACTGTTTGAAATTAATGTCCCTGACCAGCAAATCTAGGGATGAGATGACACAGTTAGGCAGAATTTTAGATTTGGCACTGCTGCTGACCAGGTTTGATAAAGGAGTTACAGAAGAGACTTTCTTAGAGAAGACTGCTGTCAGCAGTCAAGTTGTGCCAGCAGTAAGGGGAACACTCTGTTTCTTCTCTTTGAAATACAAGAGCACATTTCTGTGCTTGTTCCCCCATTGTACTCCTAACACACATAGCAACTACTTTTTTGACATGAAGCCCTATCCAGAATTTCCATTTCCTTTTGCCACATTATTAAAGGCAGTGTATATCACTATTAATACACATCTTCATCAGAGCAGAATAGGTTCAATTTTGATTTTGAAAAGATGCCCTGTATTAGGGGAAGACTAGTCCCTTGGGAAGCTGGGACTTGGCTGCAGGCCCTTCTGTTGGCTCCCTACCTAAGTCTAAAAGAGGCCTCATCCATACATGCGTGTCTGAACTGAGGATCCAATACAATTTCAGCAGGAGGCTGGACATTTACAAGGTAGTTAAGTATGTAACATGCTTACAGAATTGGACTTTAATTCCTCTTTAATTACCCCATTTCCTCTCTCTTGCTACAGATCTGAAATTATCTGGATTGCTTCTAAATTGTATAATATTGCTTCTATACTCCTGAAATACACTAAAATTTTTTAAAAGGGGAAACTAGGAAATTAAAGAGACTCCTGATAATTTCATAGGTTCCACTGTCAAAGTCTCCTACTTTTCTACATTGAAAATCCAACCATTTATCTTGAGAGACTTACTATCAGAATATATTCCTTCCCAATATTTATCAAGTTCATCACTGACCAGGGTTTTGTTAACAAATGTGGGCATGCACAGACAGACAACACAAAGAAGCTCATTTTGCAAAGGTAAGAAGTTAATTTTCACTGTACGCTTAAGACAGGGAGTTGCTGTCTCAGTTTGATATGAAAGATACAGAGCATTTTCCTCAAAATTACAGCTATTCCTTTTTTTCCCCACAGCACAATGAAGTTTCAATGAGTCAGTTTATCAGTGTAGATTGGTTTATGAATTACATTAATTAATAACTGCATTCTTTGAAAAACGTAACCAGCACTTTAGTATCTGTCCTAATCTTTTCTCTGTCTCAAATGACACTAAAAAAGGAATAAAGCACACTTTTATCCGTAATGCTACTTCACTATAGGAAGGTAAATGACAATTTGAAGCCTCTGAATACTGATTGCAATTGCTCCCCAGCCACAAAAATAAAAAGTGGTTGTTTGGGTCAAATTCCCCAAATTGCCAGTGATGTTTAAATATTTCTTTGATGTATAAATATTCTTTAAATATCAGCTGGACTAGTCAATATTTTAAAAGCTACCCATAACACTACTGCCTTGACTACACTGCACTGTAGAGAAAAGTAAAGATGACAACACCAGGGGAAACGGAACACATCACCTGACTCAACCACACCCCATCTTAAACATGGTGAGGCCTAATTAACAATGTTAGATATAAAGGGAAGGAAATATTCTTAAGTAGAACATAGTGAATTGAAGTAATGTGCAAAAGTTGCTGCTGAAAAAACACAATGCTTGAGTAAGCTGCCCCCGGAAAATGGACATATCTTTCTTTGGGCTTAGATATCCACAGGAAACTTTGGAGTTTCAAGCAATTAAACCTTTCTAGGTAAAACAGCTAGGAAGAAAAAGTTGTATTTGAGTATATTATGTATTAGTTTCATAAATTACAGCTTTTAAACAGTTGTGATTTTGTATTTACTCCAAAATCAACAAATAATTTTAAAGTTGCAATTATGAGAAATTTAAACTTACTACCTAAGTAATATACAGTTTATTTACCAAAAACAATTGCCTATATATATAACTAAGTACATCCACATAGGAGTGGGACTTTTCCCCTTCTGCCTGCCATATTTTGACCCAAGAACAAGGAAAGAGGGATAAGGCAGAGTGTTGACACAATACTCCAGATAGTTATTGCTGCTCTTTCCTTCCTTAAGAGAAAGGAAGGGGTGGGATGGATATTGCAATTCTTACGAGTGCTTGTTAAGAAGATACTGCAAGAGAAATTAGGCTTACATTCCTGGCTCTACCAAAAATCAAAATCTGACTTTTAAGATGAATTACAGGTTAAATAATCATAATTTAAAAATGTGTACTTAGAACTGTGAATAAATCCTATCCTGAAGATGATACATTTCAAAATTCTAATAAAAGATGATATCTGAGATATAAAAATGAACAATAAAATCACACATTTCACCCTACAAAAACAATAAAAACTAACTGCTCTGTAACATTTCAGTCAATAAAGCAATGCAATTGAGTTTATAACTTTGGTAAGGAGGCTTAAGAAAATCTAAATAAATTATTTCATGAAGTATTATAGCAAGAAACACTTGAAGAAAACTGTAGATAAATATAAATGCTATTGATTAACTAAAGGAAAAAATGACAAAGAATTGCTAAGAATTAAATGCCAGGGCATACCTCTACAGATCTGTGAGGGCAGTCACATTATTTGCCAAACAGCAAGGTATCCCCATGCCCATTATGGGCAGAAGGGGAGTACAGAGACAGGGCTCTTTGCTTCTCTGCTTACAAGACAGAGTGCTCAGGCTTGTAAGTGGTGAGCAGGATCGTGTGGGGTTGGAAAGACTTTTGTCCATCTCCCTCTCCACACCAGCTCAAATACCTCTTAGCATGGCAGCATTCCAGAGATGCACCAGTACATCTCCATGCCCACAGCAGAGCTCCACCACCAGTTCTCCAGGAAACACTCTGCTGCTTTATGGGTTTTGTAAATATTGATACCGTGACTTCAATAACACTGTTTTTCAGTAACACCCTGACTTACATCTGAAATACAATGCAGTAATTTCTGGATCATGTTGACTTTTTTTTTGGTGAAATATAAGCAAATACTACCTTTTGTTGTAGACACTCGGTGACTCTGCAGCACTAGTGGTAGCACACACAGAGTGCATGTAAACCGGTGTTTAGAGCAGCATTACCACAGATGAATCCTAATCTGAATCCTAATCCTAACCTGGTGGACCATTCTTGTCCTATATTTGAAGATCAGTCACCAAGCCACTTGAGTACAAGTAAAATTTGAATTATAAGGAATTTCAGGACTCCTTATTTTGCTTACCATTTCACATAGACAAAAAGGAGGGCACATAAACCCATGTAATCAATCAGTGAGTTGTGGACTCAAAATACCTCTTTTCTTCTTTATCCTTTAGTTCTATATCCAATTTGTGTGAGCAAATCTTATAATAAATTTACTTTTTTACTTTACTTATTTACTCAATGAATGATGTTTTAAGGCAATGCAGTCTTCTTATGGTTAATGCAAAATAATTATATGGCTTCAATTCTGTATTTCTGGGTACTAAAAATTAATTACATTATGAATTAAATAATAATTCCACAAAATCATTTGTTAAAATCAGCTAACAATATATCAATCATTATGTATGGTAATAACCAATTTGGGGGTGAAGGTGTTAGAAAGTATAACAAATAGTTCATAGCTGTGATATTTAATTTAAAAATGTTAAAAAAACAGGAAATCAAGTGTTTGAAAAACCTTCTGTCACTAAGCTGCCATCCAGAGCTGCAGCCTGGAAGTCACTTACGGACACCATGCAGCCACAAGGTTGTTTGCACTTGGCTTTACCAAAAATTAAAAACATGAGACTAAAAGGGTAGATGGGATGTAAAAATGCAGCCAGTGCATGCCACTGCTGAGTGTGTGCCATTTCATAGCCATAATTTAATGAGGTCAGAAGGGGGAAAAAATGAAGCCCAATAAAAATGGAAAATGTTAGATTAATGATGCAGTCATTAAAATAAAAAAGGTGGAGTTATAAGAGGAATGGATCTTATTTGAATTATTGAAATTAAACAAGTTATTGTAACAATCATTCTAAAAATCACATTTTACTAAGTTCAAGAAAGGAAGAAAAAAAAATAGGAATCTTCATGAGAATATTTCAAATTGTCAGTGGCTTTAAAAAAGTGATATAAGATTTTCTCTTGTATCTTCTCTTTCAATTTTAGAATTTTAGTTGCCATATATTATAATGGTATTTTAGCTATAAAAGTAGTTTTCCACTCACTGTTCTCTTGCCTTTCAAGGAGACAAACAGTTTTTCTTTCCTCTAAATGAGCACAATAAAATGGGTAAGCTGTCTGGGGAAAAAGAACCCAGACAAACTGGTGGTATAAAGCTCAACAGAAAAATGTGGTACAGAGAAGAGGCGATCTAAAGCATGTTTACTGTATGCCATGTAATTTATTCTACTAGTCATGTTAGAATAAGAGTTTCTCACTGCTGAATTATCATTAGGTTTTGTTCAAAAACAAACCCATTGTTACTGCTGTCCCTGACACTGTACCTTAAAGAAAGTGGGGGAGAAAATCTGCATGCAAAACTGTACCATGAAAATAATAATTATGTAATAAATAGTTAAACAAGGATTCTAAAAATCTGGGTCCACATCCTGCTAAAATCCCCTACAAACCTGCTTCTATAAGCTCTATGCATGTCTGTATGCATTTTAGTAGACTAATTTTCAGCACTTCAGTAAGTATTCTTCTATCTTCTTGCAAACCTTCCTGATGTATCAATAGAACTATCAGTTATGAAAAGATTGATATCAAGAGTCATCTAAATGAAAAATAGAATAAAAATGCAAACTATGGATGCATTTAGAAGAACCAAAGCTTCACAAGATTTTCCTCTCCCTAGCTGATGTAGGCAAACCAACAGATTGTCTTTCTGTCAGGCAAACCCTGATGGAGATAAATGTAAAGGCTGGAGTGCATGCCTAATTTTTACACACAAGCTGCAACCAGACCATGGATTTATGCTTCAAGGCAACCAGATTTCTCCTTGTGTACTCTTACAAACTGCTGTTGCACTCAGTCCATCTTGTTTAAATGCCTTTAAAACCACACACAGGCTCTGCCCCCTCCTCCACTCCTACTAATTATATACTTTTTGTTTGAAGAAGCAAGCCCTTTATTGCTCATAATTTTAGCTATCACTTGCTTGGGCACCTTCTACAGATCAATAGCACATAGTTAAGTGGATGAAAAGGCTAAATGTGATTGTCATTTGCAATTCAAGGTTCTGTGTTCCCCCCCTCCTCCTCCACACACACCCCCAACACCTTAAACTTTTAAGCACTGTGCTTGGATTTCATTTTAAAATACTGAATTCCTGTTGCAAGTTTACAGTAGCTGTACATTCAAAACCTTTTGTCTTAAATTAAATATCTGTCATTTTTAAGGCCAGAATACTGGCATAGGTTATAATAAAAACTAGCATCTAACCTGCAATTTTACAGATTCCATTGCTGGTGGCCATACATCTTTGATGGCAAAACTACATTGGTTGTAGCGCCATAAAATCAATAAATATTAACCTTTTCTGACACTTTCTGCACGGATGCTTTATCAGTTGCTGTCAGGTGATAGAAGAGTCAGTGATGTACTGTATTTTTCGGCTCAGAACCAAAACCAAACTAAGAAATCAATGCAGATTAACAAGCTTTTAAATACAAAAATTGGCAATCAAATTTTGGTTCTATACAATAAAAATTAAACCAAATCACAATACTGCAGAACCATAAATCTATTACAAATATTTCTAAAAAAATGTGAAATATAAATACAGTATTTCTTATGGAAAATTAATCACAACAGTGAAATGAAATCAATTTTATATTTCATGACGGACTTATCTATTACAGCTTATAAAATTAAAAATGTACCAAATAATGCAAATCCTGTATCCCAGTATCGTTTAGAAACTCAGAGTTCTTGCCTTGCTGAGAGACACCCATAACAGCTCCAATACATTTAAAACTCAATTTCTAAACAATGCAAGCACAAAAATAAAAGTTTACTGGAAAGTGAAAAGACACCATTTAAGTTATCTCCCACCTCCTTAAACTGTAACAATGTTTAGATGCTTCTAAGCATCTTAGAAGCCTACGGCCTTTAATTATTGGAAAACATCTTGCTGTGTACTGTATCTGTGTACAGTACTGTGTACTGTGTAATCCATACTGTAGCAGGGTACAGACTGAAAACTTGGATTGGTTCTATTTCTCCCTGTCCTAAACACAGCAATTTCTTCTATAGAACACTGTACTGTTTACCAGAGCATTAGAAATTATTTTTACTTATGTGTAATTCATGTTAATTTTTTAATTAAAATACGAGCTAGTCAGATAGCATGGCCTTTCTAAAACACTTCAGACTTCTTAAAAGCTACTGCAAATCTTGATAGCTTACAACATGTTTTATTATTTCTTCACACATGGAATCTGGTTGTAATTTCTTGGACAACAATGGCTATATGGGTATATCTATAGTCAGAAAATCCTAAAAGATAAGGACTATAATTTGGCTTTATTCATCCTATATAGCCAAAGCCTATTAGAACTTATCTGTAGTTTTTAAATCTATTATCAAGTATCTTTCTAACAATGCAGGTGGAGCATTGGTGTACAGGCAACAATTACCTTCTTTTCAAAGTAAGAGATAGTACCTGAAACATTAAAGTAAATTAGTTAAACCTACTGAAACTAAAGAATTAATGTTCTACCAAATTTTAGACATATATATGCCCAGTGAAGTCAGTAGCAGGTACACAACAGTATTTGGAGAAACAGGGAACTGCTTTGGGAAATGTAATATAATGCTATGGTATGCAAATGAAACATAAATTCAAAAGCACTAAAAGCTTTATCAACATAAACCTTATATTTTAAACTGAAGTACAACTTTAAATTTGCTGATTCTTTCTATAACATCTGCAATTCTAGATTAGTGAAGTAAGAGACCTACTTCTGCCAATCAGCATCAGGGGTAATCAAATTGCAAATTCTACAATGATTTCTTTAAAAAAAACATTGGCAAAAATAACTTTAATCAGCTCAGTTTATCTGTTAATGCTAATATTGAAAGGATCTGCATTTATTCTGAAAATCATCCATAAGAAAAGAAAGAAAAAGAAAAGCTGTGAATTTAAGAAAATATGAAGTCTAGAAGTTGATAAAATTTAAAAATAATTTGAAAAAAATTATTATGCCTAAAATTCTCTCATGTCACAATGCGGACATCTCATTATAGCTTATACAGAGACATGGCACTGGCATTGCAAAGGGGATGATCTTTAGATTGGGAGCCACTTGTGCACCTGCACAGCCACCTTTTGAAACCCGCTTCATACTGGAATCTGAGTTGCCTTACATAAAAGCATCCCCCCCAAATCAATCCTTTTTCTCCCATTTTTGGTGACAAGGTGGTAGCAAAATCGAAGTACTTTCAGAATCAGGAGGTCTAGTGTCTCCATCAAAGGGTCATTTGCTCTGTCTGCTTTTCCAAGATCCTCAGGAGCCTTATGCTGGTTATACCAAGTTATAATCATTCACCCTGTGTCCCTGAGTACTTGGCCAATATCCCAAATCTGACAATACTTTCCTGCAATTGGTGTTGACTGTTGCATACCAGTCATCAGATATGACAATAGCTTTATTTATCAAAAATGCTCCATTTTTTTTTTTGCAATTTTAGCATGATTGCCTTTTATAATTTTAAAACTGATATCTCAAGACATTACAAGAAAGATATGCAATCAGATGGTCACTTACATAGCTCAAAGGTTTGCAGGAAACAGCACATGCAACAAAATCCCCCCCACAACTACAACAGAGAACAGAACAGTGTTCCCCTGTCTTAGCCCTCTTGATCTGTACTACAAATAGGGCTGTGCTGAATCACAGATAACTGAGATTTCATTGTTTTCATATGCTTCTGATAAACTTCTGACTTCACATTTCAGGATTTTTGTTTGAGTGGATAGAAGCAAACACAAGCAGCTCAGCAAATTTTACTGACAATTTTGATAGCAACTGAATTTGCTCAGAGAAGGTGGACTACAAAAGAAAGGGTCAACAACAATTAATAGAACACTGAATATTATTGTAACAGTAAGTATTTGTAGATAAATCCTCACCAGACGAGGCTAACTTGAGTTGACTAGAAGCAGCTTTATCCCACGGGCACTTTGTGGCGGTGACATGCACTAATACGTGAAGACTCCAAATGTTTCAGCATGGCTTTTTCTTTTTAATTTTACATTACTCAAACATTCCAGAAACTACTAAAACTATTTTACTGAGTGTACAATTGGTTGTTTAGTAACTCCTAACTTCAAATTCTTCCAATAGAGTTCTGAATTTCAGATACATATGCCAAATCCAAAATCAATGTTACATTAAAAATGTTTGCCTAAAACCTTTCAGTGTATCTTGAGATAACTTGATAATCAGTTTTAACTTTCTTTGCTATCAACAGATGCTTTCATTTTACATTTCCTCTAGATACTATTACTTTGAAGTAGGTAAATTATTTTAAATCTCCTAAAACCTGTTTTATGAGAACTGCTATCTGCTATTACTTCCCAGACTGAACAAGAAGTATCATTTTGACAAGGTATAAAAGAAGTAGGAACATAGTTTAGCATGTAGTATGGTAGTTATCTTAATTATTCTTTGTAAACACATTATACACTGTAATCCCAAACACTTACAGAGCAATCTTTTAACTACAGGACAACTACTAATAAAAACCTCTCCAATCAACCATAATATAAGTTTCTGAAATGTTATTTAAGCAGGCATTGTGATAATCAGTAACTATCTTTAAATATCAGAGAAGTCCTCTTAACTATACTGCAGAAACCTGTACAGCAACTCTGCTTTTGGATGTCAGGGACCTCCTCTACTTTCCAAAGCCAAGGAACCGGAATCGCACCCACTTAAACCAGCAGTACCTTTCATCCAGACATGTGGAATCTGAACCAGTGATCTGAATTGTCTGAAGCCCAGAGCTTTTATTAATGCTCAAGTTCCTATGCAATTTATATGAAAATTGCACTCACTTTAAGGTCTCTTTTTACTATCAGAGAAAATTATATGAAAATCATATTGTAATGACTCAGAGAATGAAAACATCTGTATTAAATCTGCAGTGTTACTTAAGTACAAACCATTTCTTTGATGTTAGATATTGATGAGCACATACTCATTCAAATAAATGCAAGACATGCATAAAATATCTTAAATTCAGAAGATGTACTGAGAAAAAGGGGTTCCCCACTAACTGGCCAGCTGGGAGTTAAGAGGTATGATATCTGTCTCCATGGCTTTTTGACATGATACAAGAATTATAGACAGCCGACATGCAGTGTATTTATATGAGATATAGTTTCATATTACGCTCTTATATGTTCACCAAGAAAGTGAAGCAATCTTTCTTCTGTGAGACTTCTACCTATCTTCATTTCCTTTAGTGCAAACAGTTATAGACAAGCTCCTCTCTGAACTGATAATTTTTTAGAGGTCATTCAGCCCATAATTTCAGGTCCTAGTCACTATCCTGATGGTCCTTCTTAGGAAATTGGACCCAGTGGGAACGTTTTTTCCTTCCGCTTAGTCTATGGGTCAGCATTTTCCTTCCCTTGTACTTCTTAATTCCCTTAAGTGGCAATTATTTAAGGTAGAGTTAGAGAAGGTGCAATCTACATTCATCCAATAAAACCTAAATATTAAAAAGGACAGAAAAATCCAGCATGGTTACTAAGGATATATGGGAGAGCATTTAGCATTTGAAAGGTACCAAAGATCTGGTAAATGAAAAGATGGAAAAAATTATGAAGAACTATTGGAAGTAAAATATAAATTAGAAGTACAAAAGAACATGAGTATCAGACAGACAAGGCATCCTACTTAGAAAGGTCAAGACTCAAGATGCCATGTCAAGAAATTAAATGGAAAGTCAGTGCAGCACAGATTGGATTAATGAAAGCAAACAAAAAGAAAGTCCAGAAGAAATTTTAAAAATCAGCATGGAATTGCAATGATTTGTGACTCATTGGAGCAATTATTGCTGAGGGCTCTTCTCTTCACTCATGATCCAATGTAGCAAAGCACAAAGCACAGAACTAACACTGTGCTTCAATCCCTCATACTTATGTTCTGGCTTTGGCTCAGGTATTTAATTAATTCACTTTCACAGTTGCTGTGTTGTATTTGAGCTGGAAACCATGTCATAGGGATGATTTTGTTAGTCCTGAGCAGCGTTTGCACAAAGTCAAGGCCTTTTCTGCTCCCCACCCCACCCCACCAGTGAGGAGACTGGGGGTACACAAGGAGCTGGGAGGGGACACGGCCAGGACAGCTGACCCAACTGACCAAAGGAACATTCCATACCACATGGCATCATTCTCAGCATGTAAAGTGGAGGGGAAAAGAAGCAAAGTGGGAGGGATGTTCAGAGTACTGGCATCTGTCTTCCCAAGCCACCATTACATGCCATGGAGCCCAGCTTTCCTGCAGATAACACCTGCCAGGCCACTTGCCATGATGAACTAATTCCTTGTGTTGCTTTATGTAATTAACTGACTTTATCTCATCCTAGGAGCTTTCTCAATTTTGAGATTGAAATTCAATCTTCTGAATTCCATCATTCCTCCACTAGTGGGAATGAGTGATTGGGGCATGGCACTTAGCTGGTAGCTGTAAACCACGACAACGTTGGCACTTTTCTGATTCTGAAATTCTTTGCCATTATTTGTGCACTAATGAAGCTATGTCTAACAAGCAAGTAATTCTGTGTAACTTATAAAAAATCTGAAACTCAGACCAAGACTTGCAAGCAGTTTTACAAATACAAATCATTTAAGATATTTATCAAGAATAATTTCAGTGCAGGTTGTTGGGATGCTAGTAACTTCTCACAGGAAGAAAAAGCAGGAAGTGTCCCCTAAATAATGCACAGCCACAGAGAAAGCCACCAAAAGGTGGTGGCATTATGTAGGCAAAATACACCCTGCTATGGTTATTTGACATAGAGCACACATAGGTCTTCGAAACACTGTTAGCTCAACTCTACAAGTGATGAAATAATTAGTTCATAATGGAGATAGCACAGTTGAGAAATGTATTATTTAGGTTTATTTATAGATATTTATTATTTATATTTTCATTGGAATGAAAGAAAAAAATATTTCTGTCACAGACTAGGAATATATAATTATTTTCAATACAGTTTAAATATATAAGTTGTTAAATAAGTTTTATCTACTATATGTATTAAAAATGTATCACACATTTTAAATCAAAATTTTCATTTAATTCTTCAAGTTGCGTCTTAGATTTTTGATATTTACTTTAATGAAAATAAAAAAATAAGATCTTTATCTTTCTTGGAATTCCAATATAACTCCCCTGGATGATAGACTAAGAGATCTAGACTTAAAAAAGCATCATAGGAAAGCAATTTAAATGTCCAGAGTATAGAACAATCTCCACATAAAAATATCCTGAATTATTCCTAGGCACTATACATCTTTATTTTTTTATTCCTCCTGTAAGATTATTATCTTTCTTTTTGTTTGTTTGAAAAGTTTTCTTGATGACCTTGATATCCCACTTTTTGGTGCTTTTGTATGAATTTTAATATGGTGATATTCCAATACTAGTATTTCATTTTATTATTTACATTTGCCACAGACTATTATGCATATATATCTTCTAGCACAATTAAATATTTTTGCCTTTCTAGATGGCTGTCATGTCTTAAGGCTTTCTTCTACTTCTGCACTTAAATATTTCAGCCTTGCTTTAAAAGTTTTATGTTAGGATAGCCTATTTTTAGCTCCAAATAGGCAATAATGTGGCTCGTTCTTCATGAAGGATGTTTTATCTATTAATATAATGAAATAGTATCTTGGAGTAAGATTACCTTCTTTTCATCGGTGAACCTGACATCCTTGCAGAGGCACCAGTCTTTACGGACACCAGCAGGGATCCAGCTGGGCAGTGCAAGGAATTTGCAAAGCATATGCCTATCCAAGGGTGTTTTGGAGGCAGATACAAGGTGGGAATTAAGGGTTCAACAAGAATTCAGACCTGAAGAGAGTTTCTCTATCATCCCCGATGGCACAGCCCCCATGCAAGCCAGCCAAATGGTTCCCCACTTTGGAAACTAGAATGCCACAGAGAGGAACGACAGGAAAGGAGGTGCACACCAACACCCAGATTAAATATTTAGATATGGGCAAAGAGATTCATCTGCTCAGGAGCAACAGCTCACACCACAAAAATTAGTTGCCCTGTTACAAACTGGGATAGTTTTCAGAAAAGGAACAATGACTGCTAGGAGGGCCATGGACAGAACTGCACTGAAAAGAAAGCAGGATTGTGACTGCATGGTTCTGGTGCTATACACAATACGGAAAACCCTGAGCAATGGTCCCGAAGCTTATGGCACACAACAGGACACCTGTTATACCTCCACTGAGCAGAGGTATTAAGAGGTGTTCCAGACTTTGGTCTAGGCAGTATTTCCCTTTTCCTTTAAAAACATATTCTGAATAGTTTTTCTTTAGTGAGTCTGATTGGCTTTCATTCTTATCTGAGAATACCTTTCACTTAAAGGATGTAACTAATATTAATAGTGGTGGGTTTTGAATATTAGATGATGTAATATTTGCATCAAAATATTTCAACACCTCCTTTCATGTCACTCATCAGGAATATATGCTGATTGTTCAGGAAAAGCAACTAAGGAACTATGAAAGGAGTCCCTATACTCTTCAACAGCAGCAGAAAAAGCTATATCCTAGGGAAAAAAAAAAAAAAAGACAAAGTACTTTAATGAACTCAATTTTTTTTTTTCTACTTCACCTGTTACCTGGAAAGAACCAACTTTGATGTCATGACCACCCAGATAAATATACTGGTTATGGAAGCTCTGCTAGGTATACAATGCCTTTTAATAAATGACAGTTCTAAAAAAAATTACTTGGTTTTTTTTGAACATAGATTAATCTTTCCTGAAACACAATAATACATAATCTACATATGTTAAAAAAACCTGGCTTTCTCCTTTACAAACAGAAAATCATTTATACTAGGTTTTTATTTCAAGCACATACTAAAATTATTATTCTTCACAAAAGAGGAAAGGGAGTGTCTGCCAATCAACATGACATGCTATTGAAAGACTGGTACTAATAGCTATGACAAGAGCAAACCTGTTTAAAGCAGAGCTGCTGCTGCTGCTTTTTTCTTTTTTTAAAGTATACCAGCCACCAAAAATAATGCTTTATCTAACTAGAAACCCAAGCAATATTCCACTGCTGTAAAAGCTTGCACTTGATTTGTCTAAATCTAGAAATGACAATTTTAATATCGCTTCAAATGACAGCATTTAAAGTGTTTTATTTAAACAGTGATAAAGACTAAGAATATTAACTATTCAAAAAAAAGTTAAATACTCTTGCAAACAAAACTGTGTATCTATTCTTTGAAGGTTTTACATAAGGATACAAGTTTGCATAAGTACTTAACTGACTTGTATTTCCACTGCTTCATCAATAAATAGCATTTACTGATTTTTATTTTTGCAGTTTGATAAATTCAGAGAGTAGAAAAGCAAACAGGCTTTTATTATGTCATTTTTCCTATTTTTTTAACTCTATATTTTCTACTAAAGAATCAAACAATGCAAAAGAAAGGAGTAGCAAAAAAATATTTAGAAGTAGCAAAGCACTAGGACACTGACATAATTGCTACATTATCAGGTTCTGTGTGTCCAATTCACATTCTGAATAAGTCTGCAGTTTCCACTTGGTAATACAGTTATACCTTGATAAAATCACATAATAGATCACACCATAACTTTTAGCAATCAATTTTTTCTCTTAATAATTTGATAAATGTAGCTGTCAAGTAGGATAAAGATCACAATTTTATTTAGGATTAACTATTTGAACTTTCAGAATTCCATTCATGAATATTGCAACTCTTACAACTGATAGGATCACAATTTGGTCCCTTGATGATGCAATCATGCTGAAGGTTGCTGGTACAGCCCTGTTCCTCAAAAGCTAAAGAAACTGAAAGAGAAATGTGTGGAAAGCATAGCCTTTCGAAAAGTGCACTTAAAGTTTGTAAAAATACTTTTCAAACATGTATGAAAGAGCAGACAATAATACAGTAAGGGAACTGACAGGGAAAAGAGCAGAATTTTATATGGATACTTTAAACATCTTAAACAAATAAATAAATGTATGTTACAAGATATTTTATCAGGGATTTATTGACATACCAGAAACAAACGGTTTAAGTGAGTGTATTTCCACTTCAGGCTCAAAGAGAATAAGAATTTAGCACTGATGATGTGAATGTTGCCTCTCTGAGAAAGAACACTTTGGGGGACTTACCTGTCTCCTCAGCTATTCCACTGCTATCACAACACACAAACACTTTAGATTCACAAACACAGCCCTTAACAGGAGGCTGTGGATTAACACTGTTTAAAGATTTGAGAGCAGAAAGGATTATTAGATAATTGTCTGACTTCTGGTATATCAAAGCCCCTTTACATTTTGCAGTGAACCCAGCAACCTCGGGCCCTCGTAAAACCTCTTTTCCAGAAAGACATTCAGTCTTCTCAAGGCTCAAAGGAACAGAACAAGAATAATTTCTTTTGCTAGTTGCTGCCAGAGCTCAATTGACCTCATATTTAAGTGTTTGCACCTTGTTTCTCATTTCAATTTGTCTGACTATGCTTTCAGTTACTGATTTTTCTTAGGCTTTTCTCAGCTAGTCTAAGAGTAGCTCATGTCTGATATTTTCTCCCTGTGAAGCAACTCATAGACTATAATCAAGTACCTATCTATCATTTGGTCATGAATTATGTAACTCTTCATGAACACTAAGCGTTCAATCACCATGTAGGCAGCCAACTGCCAAAACACAATCGTCACAATCTTTGTTCTGTGAATGCCCAACCCCAGAGGCACCTATAATTTTCACAGAGGCACAGGCACACAAAGCTGTACTTCCAAGCATTCCCCAAAACATGTCTGTACAGAGCGGGGAAGCAGCTCACACTTTTAGCTCTGTCAGCATCCATAGGAGTAAGAGATCCTCTACTCCTGCTCATGGGGCTAGACTCTCAACATACACTGGAAAACTTGAGTGCTTTGCTAGTATTACTGTCACAGGAAAAAAACCCTACCAAAGAGTACAGTGAACTGAGCTGGCTTCACTGATTTCTTTTTTACAAAAACGACTTCCAAGAAGTATTTGGCATGACTGCTAATTCTAAATTAAACATCACCAAATTTTCTGTTCAATGTCTTAAGCAGTTCCCTAACAACATAGTTGACTGTCATGAAGCTATTTTCCAGCAAGAGCTTTGTGACAAACTATGGAAGCATCACACCTATTTTGCACATGAGGAAACTTGTACAAAAAGCAGGACCATTATATTTTCGCTCAGTGAAAAACTGGTTTACTCTGATTTCTAGGGTTGTATTCATTCTTGAAAATCATCTCCACTTTTTACAGTGCAGCATGGGAATAATGATATGGAAAAAACACCTCAGTACCACTGCATAACTTTCAACATTATCACAAAACCAATAATGAGCAAATTGCTTCTCTTCTCTCTGAAGAGCTTTTTGCTTATGACCAGTTTAGTATCCACAGAAGGCTACTATGGCACACTGTGAGATGCCACGAACTCTGCAGCTATTGGAATAGTGGAGATGTTCAGGCATAGATATTACACTGTTTGGACATAAATAATGCATCATAAATGTATCATAATGTTTGTAAGACAAGAGCTCCTAAATGATGAACATTTAGTTCTAACTGAAATTATCACTACCAAGTGATGCTGCTCCAAAGCAGACAAAGCACCAAGAAAGAAAACTGGAATACTGATCCCTTGCCAGATCTAGCACAGGTACAGACCTTCTCCTGTCCCACTTGACAAAGTATTCAGGTTCAGTTCAACTCAGTATTGCAATGTAGCATCAGTTAGAATAAAACACATTCAAGAATTTTGGAAATGCAATGCACACAAGAATCAAAATATTTCTTCAGCTTGCTTTGAGACTCACAATTCAGACAAGCCTACAGTAAGAAACTGTTTTTTTTTTTAAATCAAATAATACCATTTTTAGAAAAATCACTAAAATTATAGTCACCAACATGATATGACAATTTGCTCATCTATTGCATTAATTTTCTATTTGTAATGACATACATTCAGATTTGCACATGGACAAGAATCTACATAAAGAGCTTCTACTAGAACCAAATTTCTATCACTTAAACATTACCTGCAGGATTCCTGAGCTTGCTAGTAAGCCAAACTCCATTCTTAGAAGAGCTATAAGATTTATCAGTGTCTTAAATGTGGTTTTAAAAAGAAAATAAATTCACAATGTGGATAATGGATAACATTCTCTGAATTCCTGGCCTTTTTTCCAACAAAATTTCAATTTTAACACAGACCTTGAGAAAATGGATCAGAGTATATCAAGAAATAGGCATCAAATTCCTACAGAACAACACACAGACATTTTAAAAAACAGCTTGGATGATTCATATAAAAATTAAGGTTAAAGGCATAAACTAGTATTTGAAGTGTGGCCTAGAAAATTAAATTCATGATTTTATGTGCACTGCATATATCTTTGTTGGCTTGTGTGCATTAAAGGCCTGTTGCTCAAATTTAATAAATTTTAAAATTTAAAGACAAAAATATAATCCAGACTGTTATTGTTTTAAAATATCTAAGATTTATAAGGAATATAGTTGTATTGTTAAAAACTCCCTCTGTGACAGAGGGAGCCTACAGCAAAAAGAAGAAAGACAATCTGAAGACCTGGCTTGCTGGCATTTCTATACATCAATTTACATCAGAAGTGCTATCACCTTGCAATTACAGTATCATCCTTACATATGTAAAAGACAACTTCTTTTGCCTTCCATCTTCCACAGCCTCTCCCTTAGAAATGCAGCTTCCTCAAGCTCCTTACTGCCACCGACCCTATAAAGCAGTATAGCAGCTGCCAAAGAAAGCTAACTAGAAACTAATATTAGAGCATTATATTATTGTAGCAGGGCATCTCACCCCCACCAGAGCTTATCTGTTGTTTGTTAACCAGCCAGGTAACTCAAACAGGACAAGCTGTCTTACAGTGAGTTATTTTGGCACCATGGGGTTAACATCTCCCAACTGCCAATAAACGTCTTACTAATGGAAGTGAGAACTGGAAAGATAAGCTGGATTTTTGACAGACAGATATCTACTTTAAAACTGTAAGAGCCACACCAAACTTCCACAAAGCAGAAATTTTCTATGCATTTCCCTGGAAATGTGTGAAGTTTCTCCCATGAGTAGAGATGCCTGCTTTGTGGTTACTCCCCAGGGATTAAGTGAAGGAATGTGCACATTACCATGATTTCAGTGATAAGTTAGATTTGACTCCTAATCAATACTATTTCTTTTCCTAGCTCTAATACAGGTACCTTGATATTGTGCATTTTTATGTTATGCTGTAATCTACTAGTAGCTCTTTTTAGTTTTATACTGTGTAGTAAATTATCCTGATTAAGATCTTTCAGCTGCTATCTCTTTTCTGTTTAATAAATAATTCATTTTATAAACAGATCTGACTTGCAGTCATTAGAACTTGCAGACCAGGGTGATTCCTTGAACTTAAACTGTTGCCAAAATCTGAGGCTAAGGCTTGTCTGAAGCTTCCACTCTTCCCGTAACAATTATAAAGAACATTAAATTTAAATTAGAAATCCAACTGTCAATCTTAATTTCACAGACAAGAAACAGACTTGACTTTTACTCCCAGTCACATCCTAAAGGTACCCCACAGCTCCACTCTTGATGAGCTGTGGTGAAGGAATTTCTGCCTGTCCTGCAAAGTGGCTTGAGTTGGTATCTGTCTCTTTGCCAGTGAAGAAACTTATTCTATCTGCTCAAAGAAGCAAAAGGCCAGCTTTCCTGTTACAAAGCAATATTAGAACATAAAAGACAGACAAATATGTTTAAGTTAAAAAAAAAAAAAATCAATCTTGTATGACACTTTCATACTCCTATCATCCTAAGGGGCTCTATGTCATGTTGTAGATTCTCTGTGGGTGCAGCCAATGACCAATAAGTCATCAGTAACTGTGAACCAGACACAGAACAAATCTTATTTTTATAAGGGATGTTAGCCAGGGCACAGGAGATGTCCTTCATTCCTCTAAAAACCTTCTCTAAAACCTTTAACTCTCAGATGTCCAGCAGTCAGAAATGGATTGAAAAGAAGAAAATAAACTTCCCTTAATTTAACTGTGGTATGAATACACAATTATCACCCAGGTTTCTCTTTAATAGGGTTTCTTTTTGAAAGGAAAATACAGTATCATCCTTTCTGCAATGGAATTATGCAAACAATGTTTCAAGACTTTTGTTGCATACTAGTCCTAGGCGAGCCTGACAATAATTAGGTGACAATCTGTTCTTGCTAGTCCTAATATATTTGCACAGCACCCTGTTTAGTGCAAGAGGATTTCTACAGTTTAAGAGTGAATGTATAGAAAAGAAATATCATTAGGATACAACACTCTGATGACTGCTTTCCTGTGTTACCAAGACAAGCAAGCTGAACAGTTTTAACCACAGCATGCTGCAATGAACAATTGATTTATCCAGATATAGTCTTGAACTAATAATGGGAAAATGTACATAAAATGTTTGTAATTTTGGAATGTTACTGATTCTATCACTGTTATAGCTCTCTGTTATATCTATCTGCCTATTGAGAGCATTTGATTTTTTCATATTAAGTGGGATTATTGTAGTAAAAATCCAATAGTGTCTGGATTTAAGCTCTGAGTTGAATATTCATTTGCTTTAGTGAGAACTATGGTAAAATGTGATCAGTTTTCTGACCTATTTTGAAATTGGTATTCTGCCAACTGGCATTTTGTTTGCACATCCAGATATTATCCACCATATGCTGACATGACATGATGATTGGTTCCAAAATGAAGTGGAATACTTGGCAAATAGAAATATATGGTACAAATAATACACTGCCTCTAGTCAGGAAAGCAAGCAGTCATTTTGAGAAGACTGAGAGGTTTTAAAATAACTACAGTGTACATATAGCATGAAGCTGCATGAAAACTCTCCAGGTTCTGCTTTTTTACAGATATAAGGGTATAAAAATATGATATTAATTCCTTACACAAGATTCAAATCTGACACAGGAGTACTAATAGTAGTAATTCAGTGGAAGATTAATTTGCATCTCAGGGAGACTTTGGCCCACATAGTTTCTTCCTCCTCTGGATTCCCTAACTCTTTCTTCTCACCATCTGTTCTTTTTTCCCACTGCTCTGACTTGTCTTTCCACTCAGTGATGTCTAAGTTATCTGCCTCTCCTGCATCATGATCACATTTCATTCAAGCTCCACACTAATTTTGTATTATTTCTCCTAACCTCATACCATTGAACTCTTTATTTTTCTCCTAATTTGATGCTTCCATTAATTTTCTGCCTTCCACTCTGAACTGTAGAATCTATTTAAAAAATCCCCAAAAGCAAATAAAAACCAAAAAAGCTTGTTCCTAAACAGAAAACACCACATCTTTTTTCTTTTAATTCCTTTTTCCAAAGCAATATTTTTGTTTTGCATTTGTCCAGTGACTTCCATGTGTGTGCTCTCTAACACAAAGCCTGAAAAGATACATCTAAGTTGTTGGTTGAGCTCTGCTGTTGTATCTTTTAATGAGGAACAGTCTACATTTTTGTAGTGAAATCTAAGAATTTTTAAAGCAGTGCATTAATTTGCCACTGTATTTCCTATGGAATTTTGTTTTTCTGTTCCTGGGGGAATAGCATAGGCAAAGGGACTTAATAAAAATGTAAAAAATATTTCTCCCTAAAAGTTCAGTTAGATTTCAAAATGAGGCATCAAAATAGCATGCATTTCTGATGTTTACTGAACTGCAAGATTTGTTTGTGTAACATGAATAAATTTCAGTGCTTAATGCATTATCTTTAACCCTGTAAAACTTGAAGAGGATTAAACCCATGTTAAAACCATGTTCTTCTTCAGAATAAATGATAATAACTTCTTGTTTTGTTATTACAATCATTTAAGCACATGCATTTAGAAAAGGATTTGTAAGCAAAGGGAGGAAGGACCTTACCAGCATGCAAGTATGCCAGATCAGGATTTTCTATGTCTGGGTGTAGTTCTTTCAAGTGGTTCCGAAACTCCACAGGGATATTTGTTCCATAGTCACACCTAGGACAGTTATACATTTTTACTCCTTCATGCTTTCCCGTATGCAAGATGTGTTTACGGATATTTTCTGCACAGTTAGACCTAAACAGCAATGGAAAAAAAAAAAAAAAAGAAAAAAAAATGTATTTATTTTCTACCAGCGGTTAAAATAAAACCTAGTGTTACAACAGAAAATCAGTAGTCATTACTCATTTTTCATTATCTGTAGATTTTTTGCATCCTCTTAAGTTTTGCATAAATGTTGTCGTTTCCATGAAGGCTCCCAAAGCTGTTTCAGCCTAACTGAACATTACATCTGAACCAGAATGATTGATTTGTTACATTTACAGAATTTGTATTTTGCCCGTGGTAGTCAGTGATGGACAGAAATTAAGCAAAAGTCTTTCCTTAGCAAAACTGAAATACACAAATGCCTTTAATATTCCCAATGGAGCTCACATGAACCTTTCCTACAAAGTTCCTAAATTCAACAGGAGATGCTGTGAATGATTTTTGCAAGTATGTTCCACCAACTTTCATCTTGTTGTGTGAACTGTTCCTAGGAAAGAGAATTGAGTTGCTCAAGTTTACATATTTTTGAAAAAACACACAGATTCTGGTTTACATCTTAAACACAGCTTTTGTGAAAGTAGTGGAGTTTTCATGCATAAAAGTCAGATTACATATACAATTAGTTTAACACATTTCAAAGCAATATTTATAATCATATTTCTGAAAAAAAAGAAAATATTTCATATTTCCCTTATTCACAGAGAGATCCATATGGCAGTAATTTTTAATTTCTATTCTTTAAAATTTTCCAGTCTCATTACAAAATTATTTTGCATTAGAATTTCCTACTTACTCAAACTTAGTGATTAATCCTACATAAGATACATTGCTGCTCCATTTATTTCAATCAGAAAGAGTCAGTATCTTTATTTTTGACTCAAAAGAACAGAACTGTCCATGTCTACCATTGCTATGGTGTTTTGTTTATTGTTTAGACTTTCTTACTAGCATATACTATTATTATTGCCAAAGTAAGAACAGCAATTCAGCCTTACTGAAAAAAAGTACAAACACTCATGCAAACTACATAAATGCATAATACTTCACAAATACTCAAGTAAGACAAATGTAGCATTTTGGGCAGCTGGTTATATCCCATCACTGATAGAAATTCCACAGTAACAGGCACCTAAAAAAAGGACCTCCAAAATAAACTGGAAGTAGCAGCTTGAAGTTCTGCTGGAATGCTTGTCTCTCCCTCGGAAATGGTCATAGCAAAGTTGGTATCTGCCTTACGGTGCTGCCAAAGCTCACCCTCTGTCATGTCCATCTGCTATATACTGGTATAATGATCAGATGCCTGACAATGTCAGAGAAGACACTTATCACTGAGAAATACAGAAAATATTAGTCCTCAGCATCTTTCAGGATTCATCCCCTAAAAAGTTACAATGCTCATAAATGTTGCTAAAATGAAATATGTATTTTATAAAAAAAGAAAAAAAGGTAGTGTATACTGCAATGGAAGCAGGAGACAACCTGGTAACCTTCTATCATGGCTTATACTTTAAAGGGCAGTAGATTAAAGCAGAGCATACGAATCTGAAATAAAATATCTGTGTTCTTTTAGCTCAGCTCTCATACTATGCTAAGGAAATATATAAAACTTTTTACTTTGAAATATTTCTGTGAAATATATAAAGGATCTGGGGAGACCTATGTAAGAGTTGTGAAGAAAACCCAGCCTGTTCAAGCCATAAAAGGCCAGTTCTATCTCCTTTGATTTGGAAATTGCTCCAGCCACTCTAAATAGAGCAATCCTGAAGCCTCATTTATTCAGTCATCAGTAAAAATCTGTCACTGAACACACCAACATACAGATATAAAAAATTTAAACCCATATTTTTCCATGTAACAAGGCCAGGAAGGCTTAATCAGAAATCAGAATTGTGGGATCACAAGGCATTACAAATGGCCCCTCATATTAGGTTGCAAAGCAGCAATTGCCATCATAAGGTAAACCATGATGGTAACAACTGGCAAATCCAAGCACCTTTGAAGCCAAGTGATACCTTTAAATATGCTAGGACAAAAGTGTACTGCATAAAAAATGCTTTTTAATTATTCAGTGTGCTTTGGATGTTTGTTTTATTAGGAATCTTATCCCATGTACTATATAAGCATGTATGTCTGACACAAAGTATGTCTGACACAAAACACCCCCACCAACACATAGTGTGTGTAGTTACATCATATCATATGAGCAAACACAGAGGTCTGTGACTTTAAACAGCATTGTATTTTTATTAAAGCTATCTCATGACAAGAATACAACTAAAACATTGTAGTGTTGCAATAGTGATGATAGTTAAGATTTTGACAGGCCTTGTATTATAAGATTCACTTCCAGGTGTTTATAAACCTTGAAATACAGATTTCCTTTGTTCTGAAATTTGGAAAACAGAGCGCAGCACAACAAAAATTGTTTGAGGAATGTCTTTCTGGTTTTTGAGTTCCAGTCTGAATTACAGCCACAAACAAATAAAGGCAGGTTTTAGGAGACTAGCCTGTTTTTCAGTAAAGCTACAGTAGAGATTTCTAAGTTAAATTACTATTATCATTGCTTCATGTAAGCATGTTTTCATCCTTATGATCCATTTTTAAAATCAAATCTAAATATTTCTGTCAATTTGTCCATGCTCTTAAGTAACAGGAAGAGAAGTCCTGAGAGAGACTAAATCAGTCTAAAGCTACAGTCAATGAGTTTACATTTAATTCTGATGTAGAGAAACACAATAAAAATTTTCTTTTTATTTCATGTCTTGCAGTAGGTCTTCTTATTAGATGTGAAGAAAAGTTTGAGACTTGATGCAAACCCCACAAAAACCCTATTAAAGGGAAGAGGGAGGCCTGTATGGATTTTTCAGTGTCTTGTCAGTGCTATACAGAGCAAAAGAGGAGATGGAACATGTTGCTAAGTTATGTTGCAGATGAACGGGAAATATGAGGAGCTCCCCATGCAACAAACCTGCATGACCTCCTCTGTGAAAGACTGATATATTTTCACTACTTTCCATATCCAGGCGAGCTCTCACATTTCTGTAAAGGATAACACTTTGAAATAAGGGAGACAGATGCTAAGATTCTCCTCAGAAATGTAGCTACTGCTTAAGATGAACAGAAAACCTCTTCTGGAAAAAGACAAAAAAGGGCATTTGTTTCTAATTTTCATCACAAAACGATGCGTTCTCATTGCTGTTTTAGCTGCACATTCCATGTCGTCCGTTACAAGTCCATTCCTACCAACCAGGTACCTTTTTCTGCTCTCAAGACATTAAAGGTTGCTGCATATTCAAGGATCATAAACTGGAAATTGTAAATTGTAAATTTGTCAGTTGTAAAATGGTACCTTAGTCGCAGAATCACAGTATGCCTAAAGTTCAAAGAGATTGAATTTTGATGATTGGATCATCTCAAGATTGTCTGGTCCATCCCTGCTGCTCAGGAAGGACAACTCATGGCCAGTTGCCCAGGAACATTTTTAGGCAGCTTCTGAAGATCTTCAAAGGTATTTCCCACCCTCCCTGGGCTGCCTGTGCCAGTGCTAAGTCACCCTAACAATGGAATTGTGTTTCCTGATGTTCAGAGGAAACCTCCTGTCTTCCTATTTGAACCAACTGCCTCTTGTTCTCTCTCTGGGCAACACTGAGACAGAACTTCTCAGCTCTTCTTTAGAGCTTCCCTTCAGATATGTGTGCATACTGATGATATCCCCTGAGTCTTTTCTCCATGCTGACCAGTACCAGTCCTCTGTCTCTCCTTATTTCAGATGCTCCAATTACAATTACAAACAATTTATTCAAGTTTTCAGTGGTCACTGAGCCTGCACAGGCATTATCCTGTGACAAGGAAGCCGGATGCCCCATTCCACAGCCATCTGCATCCTTGCTTCTTAGCACCATTGATCCACTTTGCTGGGTGAGTGAAATAAATTGGAAGGTTAGGAGTTGCATAAAATAGCCAGACACTTTCTCAAACAGACAATCTGTTGCCTCTGTTTACTTTGCCTTCCTTCTCCTATCCTTAGATATATATGCTTCGTTCTTTTACAAAAAAAAAAAAAAAAAACCAGAACAAACCACCATGGCATTGTGCTAAGGGCAAGAAACAGAGTGCCCAGTTTCTACAGAAGACTGGGAAAATCATGCCTCTGGTGGAAGGGACAAAAGCCTCATAATTGCCTTCCTCCTTAACCCAAAAAGTACAGTTGTTCCTTTAGCCCCTAAAAGGTAGTATAAGTGCCCCTATGAAGACATTTTCTCAGTTGCGTAGGCAAGCTGTAATGTGCAAAAGACTGAATTCCTCAGCAAAACTAGGCCTAGCCCACTGTAAACATTATAGCATTATTCAGGGGTCTGGGATGGCAGAGCAGAGAATGCACTTTGCAGGTGGCAGAGATGGGAGTTCAAAGTCAGCAGCAGGGAAACGTGTGGAACAATGAGTCTTGGAGCAAATCTGTGCTGGGGGGAAAATAGCCAGCCTGAAGGTCCCCTCAGTAAGTGCTGTCTTCATTTACTATTCCCCCATCATCTCCTCCTTATTTTCAGTCTTGCAGAGCTCAGCCAGCCAGTCTCACCAGCAACCAGTACAAGCTGATTTGGGCATCCCTTCTCCGTGCAGAGGGACTTATCCCCAGCCTCGTGGCTGGATTCAGCAGGTTGTGCTCTGCACTCCCCTCAGCCAGCAGCCCTGGTTCAAGCAGCCTCTGTAAACAGCCAAGTTCAGTACTTAACTGCAGACCTGTTTGCTGCCCTTGTCTTTTACATGGTGTTTTGGATAAAAATCATGAAATAAGAGGAATTCACAAATTTCCTAAATTTGCCCATACAGAATAGGAATGCGTCTATATTTTTAAGGGTTTTTTACATGACAATACATTAGCATTGTATTAAACAGCTAAATGAAATATTGCAGGAAGTAATCAATTTTTTTTTCCTATTTACTAATAAGAAACTGAAATTAGAACACTCTTCCATTATGTAGTGCCTGACATTTTCAGAAAGATACTTACTGCAAGACATGGAAATGGAAGGTTTCAGAGGTGCAAATGAGGCAAAATGTTAATTATCTAGTCCACTAAGTTTTAAAAAATTTAGCACCTTGTAGGACTCTTATTTGCACAAAACAAACCTTTTTCAAAAGGTCTTCTCCAGCACATTAGGTATAAAAATCCTCTCTGCAGAAAAATACGTGCAACATAAAGGACTTATGGCAGCTCCATTGACATCACTATTTACAACATAAAAACAAACACAGTGATACAACCAACTGATTGAAAAGATTTCTATTTTTTTCCCTGTTTGTCAGTATGAATCAAGTTCACTCTCATATAGACAGCATTCTGAAGGTCTTCTGCAACCTTTATACCCTGCTATGCAACCTGCAAGTACAGAGAAATTGCAGCTTTTTGACTGAAAAATAGCAAAGTCTCCAGATACTTTCTTCCAGAAATAAAAGCAATTATGATGAAAGCAAACTTCTCAATGAAGCAATATGCACTATTGTAGATTCTTAACCTCAGTTATTCATCAAACGTTTGCAAGTATTTCTTCCACAGAAAATGCTATCTAACTTGAAAAACTCTTTAAATCAAAATTACAATAATGTAATTACACTAGAAAAGGAGAGCCATAGATTTTTAGAAATTCAAGGTCATATTTAGCTTGACCTCATTGACAGCACAGTTCATAAGCATTTGCCCAGTGATTCTTTTCTCAAACTATAACCCTTTTGATACTAGAACATGGTTTCTGATTGAGAGCAACAGGGAGTCCTTTGAAATTGTAGTCAAATTACTCTTCAGTTGATCACTCCCCCTTTTACAAACTGTCTTATTTCTTATCCCCCTGCATCCAGCTAACAGTGCTACATATCCAACACACCTTGCTTGGCTGTAGAATTTCCTGATACCTGGACCTCCAATGGAAGAGCTACAGAGTTCCTTTCAACTCACTCTGAGGAATCATCATGTTCTCCCTACATTCCTTCCAGTTGCTTTAAGCTTTGAATACATTTGCATTTCACACCAGTGCTGCATATATAGATGCCGTGGATTTCCCCATGCTCAGCATTCTCCAGTTGCACCCAGTTCTGGGAACTCCTGGATACTTCTTGCAGCACCAAGAACTCCTGCACACTCAGTTAAATGCAGTGACCTTTCAGGTTGTTTTCAGCATTACTGCTTTCCAAAATACAACCCTTCTAGCCTGCCTTTGTTTCTTGCTGTCATTAAACTGTATGAAAACTACTGTTCAGTAGGGTGGTGGTAAACAACCTAATGGGCAATATTTTCTTGACAGGAAAGAAACAAATACCTCAATCTGTGGTAATTACATTATACAAACAGGCTTATTCAATCAAAACCTCCACAATGACAGTCACTCTACCCAACTTCTACTTAGCAAAAACCCAAACAAACCAACCAACCAACCAACCAACCAAAAATCCTTCCCTGCATATTCAAGATTTAGCTACATTTCTGGTTTTAAAATAAAATAAACTGATTGCCACTTAGCTCAAACTAGCTACATAACGATACATAATGTGCACTGGCAATTCAGACTGCAAGTTTAAAAGCTAAAGCTTACCTCTTCAGTGCTGCAAGTCAATACAGTATTACACAAGAAATAATAAAAAAACAGTAAAATATCAGAGCCAAAGTGTGGTAATGTCTTGAAACTAACATAATAAAACTGCAATAATTATTAGATATTACACGGCATTACACACATAACTTGTATATTTATGTATATATATACAAGAAATGCAATACATTTTCTCATCCTTCTCACTACTAACATGCACCTAGGTTTCTTTTTCCTTGCTCTTTGCCTTTAAAAGCAAAAGTTCTACCTTTTATTTAGGTTTTAAGTGAGTGGGGAAACAATCACATGGATACAAATGCCAATGCTCTGTATCCAACTTCAATTCTCAAGTGAGGTACGATACTATTGCTGGAATTAGCAGCACACAGCTCCTTCCGTGGGAACTCAGGAGGGCAGCTCCAATGTACCAGTGCCAGCTCAGCTCTGCCTGTGTCACTGCTGCCAAACACCTCCCTGTGCTGCTCCTAAAGACCTCTGCTGGACAGAGGCAATGAGTTTCTGGGGACAAGCAACACCTTTGCCACCATAGCTGCTTCTGCAGAGAGTATTTGCTCAAAGCTTTTCAACTCTACCCAGAAAAGGTGAGTGAAATGCACACCCACAGTGCTGTAAAAACACATGCCCAACAACCTGGTGACCACATGTATTGCCACGTTTTCATGTACTGCCATGGATTGCATGTATTGCAACTCAGAAAATATGAAGTAGCCCATAAAAGAGAGTACACTACATTTGCATGCTTTAATGAGATTTTATAATACTGTCAGTTTCACAAAGAAAATAATAAAAATGTGTTTGGGATTTATTCTGATAGTATTATACCAACACCCAGGGATAATAATCGTAATGTTCTCTGCTTTTCTACATTTTTAGCTTTGCATTTTTTTCTGTAATGATCTATTTGTTATGACATACAGTATGTGTGACAGATGTCCAATGCTGGCTGCTAAAAAGTAGCAGAGCCCTGTAGGGAAGCAGCAAAAACTTGTGCGTCAGCACAGAAAATGATGGAAGATTGATAATTACTGCTCGTGTCTGAGCTCCATTCAGCAGACTAGCATGTCCAAATTGTAATTTGGCCACAGATCCACCATTCTATTTACAATGTATTGGAATGAAAATTCCCAGTTTCAAGTAATTGATCATTACGATAGCCAAAGTAAGTGCTTTTAAAGGCAAATTCAGGGTAATTGGAAATTCTGAAGGGAAATAAGAAGAGATGTACTCTAGTCTTGTTTACCTCTGAGGAATCTGTAAAGCCATTTACAACCCTGCACAGTGAACAAAAACTGAAGCATAGACTCAGTGCTGGCATCTAGACCTACTTGAGAATTTTCAGAGTATTTTTGCAGCAAAAACATGGCAAACAACAGACTCCACATTTAAAGAAAGCATGATTTTTTTTTCAGAAGAAAGCCTATCTGTGATTCCAAGGAACTACAGCATCCTGCCTTAAATTCTTCCATTAATTCTATTTTCTACAAGAAAAGAGAAAAAAAAAAATAAGAGGCTTTTAGACAGAAACCTGCAAATTATGTCCAAACTGCTAAACTTGGAAAGAATGGGTGGAAAGGGTACAGAAAGTCATGGAAATGTGCCTCAGCTCTGCACCTGTGCTGTGATCCTCACTGTCCCCATAGGTGCTGTGCAGAGCCAGGCTGCTCAGTTTATGAGTCTGCCCCAGCAGCTCTTCCAAGAGAGGCTCAGTGTCTCCTTTTACTGACTAGAGAAGAAAAAAAAGCAAAACAAACAAAGGGTTAAAAAAGAACCAAACCAAGACAAGAACCACCAATTTTTCATAGGATTGATCTGCTTCTGAAAACTCCCTGCAATGTTTTCTAGAACTCCTGGCTAGCACTTTGCTGCAGGCAAAGGGGTCTCTGTGCTGGCCCAGCTCAAGGGCCTGTGTGCCTGCAGCATGAGGAATGCAGGGGTCTGCTGTGCACAGTGCACTGCTGCACTGTGTCAGCCAAGGTTTAAGTGGCAGAAATAGCAGGTGGAGTTCATCTATTTCACAGTAACTGAGAATAATCACTCCATTGTTCCTGGGCTTCCTCCCTCCCCCTTTCCTTTCTTCTTAGAGCAGATGGCAAAAAAGAGAAGTTTGTCTGAGAAACAGCATCTCTGCAGTGGTGTGAGGATGGAGACTGGGCTTTAGGTATCACAGGCCCTGATTTAACAAGGTACTTAAGCATTTTTGCGGCTTAAGTACAAGCAGCCCCCGTTGACTTCAAAAGAATGACTCACAAGGTTAAATTTATGTACATGATCAAATACATTGCTGAAATGAGGCCATGGAAAACATCCATTTTTAAAAAAAGCTGGGATGAATTTAATTGAAGACACGCATTTCCTTTCAACATCAATTTTTTCCCTATTGTACTTCTTTTAACGACCACATAAAGTAACTGAACAATTCTGTGGAGTCTGTTTGTATATCCTCAGGAGCACATAAAGTATTTTCACAGATACAGAAGTGCAGATGGAGCCTAGGAAAGGGTGTGGAATCTAGCGGCTGCACAAGATGAAACTGGACTCCTAATGTTGCTGGAGTCAGAAATGATAGCAACAGACCCTAAAGGCTGCCTGTCAATCTCAGATGCAGATGGTACTTCGTCCAACTGGCCTTCGTGTCAGTCCCTTCAGCCATTTTAGTGACAACACGGTTCCCTAGAGGACAGATCCTGTTGCTTTGCAGCCTGGATTCATACCCAGGGCACTGTGGTCTGTACGATCTCTGCTCAAAGTAGGTTTTTTTAATGCTAATACAGTGCCTCTTCTTGCCCTATCCCAGCCCCAACCCCCCATGCAAAAAGAGATGGTCATTTTCTTCCTTATTTCAAATGTTCCAATTTATCAAAGGAATCAGCAATAATTGTCTGAAAGATTCACTTTTGTTATGCATGCCAAAACTATATATAAAATCCCTGCTAATAAAATTTGCAGACAACACTGTAATTGGCAGCATGATTAATAACGATGACACTGCCATCATACAGAGCAGTCGCAGAAGCCAGGCGTGTTCAATCACAACATGTACACACACAATTACATGTTAGCTTTCCCACCTTTGCACAGTGCATGCAAGTAACTTAGCCAATGCTGTGAAAAGCTGTGAAACTGAATATTATTTAGGGATTAGTGGACCACCAGTTTAATGTGAACTTCTAGTGTGATGCTATAAGCAAAAGGCCCCATGCTATATTTAGCTGTATAAGCAAGGAAGTAGCAAGCAAATGTAAGGATGCAATGTTCTCTTATGACACCGGAGAAACTAATTCTAGAATATCTACTTCTTGTATTACTGCCTACATTTAAAAAAGGGAACAAACAGCCACAAAGTGATTATAAATAGAAATAGAAGTTAAGGGGGGTAAAAAAAACTCTAAAACACTTAATAAAACCCCTTTCTGTTTTGCTTACTACATTTGAGCTTGGCCCATGAGTAACTTAACATGGAATAAAGGTGTCATTAAGGGACAACTTAACCTGGAGAAAATCTATACGAAACCAAAAGCTATGACTACAAGTTCCAGTCAAATTCAACTGAGAAATAAAGCACAATTTCTTCAGCAATTAATCTTTCACAGAAGAGAAGCTGGTTCTGCAAATTTGCCTGTTTTCAGATCAAACCTGAATATGTTTCTAGATCACAAAATTCAGTCAGAAGTAGGAGGTTCAGTAAGGAGCAAACTGGGAGAAAAAACACCTATGCAGTTTGTTTTCTGTAGAAGGTCAGACTGGCTGATCTTAAGGCTTTTTCTGGGCACAAAGTCTCCAAGAAGTACAATTTAAGTCTGAAAAATGTCATTGTGAGGTCAGCCATTTATTGTGCTTCCATGATGTCATGGAAATTTGTTCAGTCTGCAAATTAAAATATATTCTTCCTGGCTGTCAATACTGCAAAACCATCTTAGATTCTGAAAGTCAAATTTGGGTCTTTAGTTGGAGGTATGATTGAATATCTAATCTAAAATGTGTGTTGAAAGCATATATCAGAGAAACATCATTCTCTTCAGATTATGTCCTCATAATACCATTTTCTGCACAAATGTAAGTAAATGCAGCATTTGGCTCTGTACTTTGAGCTTACTTCACAGACATCATTCACTCCAGGAGAACTGGTTTTAACAGTAAGGAGCAAGCAAAACGTGATTTTTGTTCCTACAAGAGTACATTTGCCTATAAGGACGCCCTGCAGCTCAGTAAGAAACTGCAGTTCAGTTTTCATGTAGTGGGACTTTCACTAGAGATCTACACATCAAAATTAATCTGCTGTGTACTTAACCAAAAGATACTAGAATGGAATGAAAGCACTGAACTATGTATTTGACTCACATAGCATACCTATATGTAAAGTAAAGTGTATAAGGTAGTTTCTACTGCACTTCTACTTCAGACTATTCAAAGTTGCTGTCTTGTAAAAGTATTAGATTAAAATTGGACCACCCAGAAAAGACACATTTTTACTGTGCTTTCAACAATACACAATTATGTCTAACAGACATAACATGATTTTAACTAGATGAGAAATCAGGGCAACACTCTAAATCTATTGATTGAGAAGAATAGCAACTGCCTGAATGGTATTACTTCAAAAAGCTGACCCAAGAAGAAAAAAATTTAAACGCCAGGGCAAAAGGCTTCTGGATACCAATTAAATTCTGTCATATTGAGGAATTTTATAGACCAATACCAAAGAAATTATCCTATGATCATGTATGCAAAGGTTCTGTCTTAAAGAAAAAACCCACAACCATATAAAATTAACCCCAACATATACATGAAAATAATTTTTTTTTCATTATCATAGATAATGTTATGGACTTGTCTTTTTTCCACAGAGGGTTAACATGAAAAGAGGAAAGAATAGTAAAATATGAAACTTTCTCTTTGGCTTCACCTTTCACACTCTGGTATCATACAACAGCAGAAACTAATGAACTTGCTCATCTTCGAAAGCCCTTTTGCATGCTTCTTCCTTCACCCTTAACTCTGATCCTCACAGGTCTTCCCTTATGTGTGTGCCAATTTTACTGGTATAATATGAGCACTTTTATTAGTTGTGTTCTGATGATTTCTACTGAGAGATACTTAAAGCTTATACAAGTCAAAAACTATTTTATCACTTCTGAAGAAAACTAATAGTGCAGAGCCACTGAATGATAAGAGAGACCACTGAATTTATTTAATAATGCATGTCCATTTCACAAAAATGGCCTGTGTAATCCTTTTAAAAATAATAACCTGTTCATTTCAGACCTTGCACAATGCTTCTCTTTGTCCCTTGTAAGTCTCTCAAATGTCTTATTTTAAAGGAATATATAGTACTCCCGGAAGACATTTTCCCATTTCTATTCTCTTCAACTCCTGTGAGCCCTTGTTCTGTGTGATAAGGCAATCTCCTTCGGGATCTGAGCTGTGTAGTTTCGCACCACGAGTGACAAGGACTCAACTTGAATAACTGCTGTGCGCAGGTTGTAATTATGTCAGCTGGAGTGTTGAACAAGGGGACTGATTAATGTGAGCCCCAGCCCAGGCACAGTCCCTATCAAAACCTTCGTGCAGGCCAGCAGTGGGGATGGGTTAAAGCAGAAAGACAAAACATGCTGTATCTTCCATGATAGATGAATTGCTCCAACAGTCTTCAGGCAGATGTTCCAGGACAGTATAATATACAATTACTCTGCCTTATCACCTTCCCAGGGACAATAAAGCTTCCTCCTTCTATAGCTCATGTGAGTGAAGGCAAAATTAGTTTTACTTTTACAACACTGACTCACTTATCATGTTGCCTTGATTGTGCTTTTACAGCTAAAGAAAACATATATTGCACTCTTAAACTAAAAACAAACAAACAAACAAACAAACAGAGCCCACCAAAAAATCTCAGCACTCCTCATCTTTTATATAAAACCAAACTATTCCTTTGAATCTATTTTGCATCATAGTAATACAGTCCTTAAAGGGCTAATTCAGAACGTGATTCTAGTGAACATTACTAACTTTAGAACAACTGGACCCATTCATAAGCTTAATGTTATATGTACATATAGGAAAGGACCTTAGTGATTCAAGACAGAATGCATAGATAATAAAAAATAAAAATAAAAAAAATTTTGCTACAAAAAATGTCTATGCGAATAACATGCACTTAGTGACTATTTTAACTAAGCACTCATCCTAAAAATGCTACAGCACTCTTGTAAAACAATTATTTGAGAAGTCATTAATCCACATTTATCCTTAAAGGCCACAAGAGTTTACAACTATTCTAAACAATCTATGCATTTTCCAAAAGTAAATATAAATTAAGTAAATAATAAAATTCAGGGAAAAGTCAATCTATCTATCTGTATTTGTTTCCTTTTTGTTATCAGATGTATACAGTTTGGGTTTTTTTGCTGCAAAGATGGAAGTAGTCTATATGTTTCAGTGCTATTTCCATGAGTTTGCAGAATAGCAGCTTACTAACATGAGGTGAATAGCAAGAGAAGAACATAGCTCATAATATCCTGAAATCCTTCCTTTCTAAGCACTGGATGGGTATAGACAAAGAAACTGTGTTTTAAAGAAGAGAGTCTAAATAGTTCCACTTGCATTTCAAGATGCATTCCTTTCAGTACTACCCTTTCTTCAGCTATATAAAAATGACATGATCTCCAAAAACAAACCAAAAAAAAAGCACCCAGAAACGTATTTAGCGAGACACGTATTTGAAGGTCAGGTTTAAAATCAAAACCAGACAAAACCAGCAAAGGTTGATTCTAATGGCACTTAAGACTGTACACATATTTGAAAAATTCTATTTATATGCATTTAATTTTCATGAAAGGTATTGGACTACTAGTCCATAAAGAAGAGATAAGTTTTTCTAAGGCGACTATGGGAATTAGGCACTGATACTGCACTTCAACTTGAAGGCAGGCTCTCAGCTGTTACACCTCCTTTGAGGTTTTAGTCATTAAACAGTATCACAGTCTGGCAACAGTTAAGTTTCACCACAACAGTATAGGCTTTCCTGTACTCCTCTGGTGAAATGTAATCCTACATTTATGAATCAAAAAGTAGCTCCAAGAAAGCTTGTATATTCTCACTGCACAGCATGTTGACCTGAGAGGACAGCACAACAGAATGATGATACACCAATTGCTGCACAGAGAAACAACAAAGAAAATGGTCTTGGCCTCAGAAAAACTATAATCTAAGTATTGAGAAGGATATGATAATCAGACAATAGGCAAAAAGAGTAGTGATAGGTTTGGGAGACGGGGTATCAGTAAAACAGGGTAGAAAACTTTTCGGTTTAGGTGCACTGTTGGAAATGGCAGTACGAGATGGCAGCCTAGTCTGTCCTCCATAACCATTCAAACTAACAATGCAATTAGTGGACATAATAAAGAACTGATGTAGGTCTCAACATTTGCATAAATTAGATATCTACTGTTTCTAAAGAAAGATGTAGGTCACCAATAGGAAACATCAGAAGCTCTAATCTGCTTTGAAAAAGGAAGCAATGTTGCCCTTAACTTTATAGAAATGATGCCACTATTCTAGGTAGTTAAACTCCCAAGTTTAGGGCTGCCCTTATCTTGAGGAAGGCTGAGTTCTGTCCTCTGTCCCAGGAAAGTATATTAGCTGGCCCAAAATATCATGCATCAACCATTTCTTCTTGAAACTTTGCCATTAGACAGCAAGGAGCTGCCAGAAGCCAAAGGCAGATCTAACCCCTGCTTTCAGAAACACTCTTCTGTTTTCAGTTATGTTCCCTATATAATTTTCTTAGAAAATCCAAACAACAGGCTTCTAAACACTTTGTCCTGTGCCCTATCAGGTGACAATCCTAAGCAATAACTTGAATGAGGCTGCAGACAGCAGCTCATTATGAACTAAATGAATCCTGACTTGTCTATTATTCAGGCCTCTAACCCATACTCAAAAATACAGAAAGTGGGGCCTGTTTGCCTAAAAAATGTACCAAAAGTCTTGAGGCAGGCATAGTTATTTCCCCAGGACAAAGACTTCTGAGCATGCCTCAGTGATTTCACTCAGTTGTGCAAGAACTTGCAAACTCAAGTAGAGAAAGAACTGAAAAACAGAAACTCCAAAAGGAGTACATGCTTCTTGATTTAGATGTCTTTTTGCAAGATTTAGGAGATCAGGATCCTCTCTGAAAATCAAGTGAAAAGTAGAAATAACTGGGTTCTCAATCCCACAACTTACTTGACTGGTTGAATTTTTTTACTGCTCAGGATACAACATCTTGTGGAAGGTGCTGCCAGCTCCCTGGCTTTCCATTTCTCTCCTTCCTAAGAAACAAGTGACAGGTGAGAATTGTCACTTCACTAAGGACATGGAGGGAAGGCGCATAACATCAGTGGAGTCAGGATTTTATCCACTGGTTTTGTTTTTGTTTTATATTATCGACCCTGTGACAGTACACATGTTCCAGCCAGTGAGAGCTGAGTCCCAGCTGAGCTACGGAACAGAGATGCTTAGATGGAGAGGGGCTTAGTTATAATCCTCTCTGTTACAGTACTCCTGCCATGCTACTGGTGAACTGAAACTAAAAATGGGCACTTCAGAGCAGGAAAAGAAAATAAAGATTCTCCTGATGTTATATTGTTGAGTTCTAAGAGAAAAGACATCCAAACAAAAGAGGAAGCCAGGAACAGATGCAGGTGGGCAAGAACTCAGTAAACCAATATTTGCCGTTCAGAATCCAGTTCTGCAGTGCAGAGTACCAAGAGAGATACCATCACCCAATACTGCATTCTCAGCTCTCACCTCTTGCACCACCACCAGGAAACACAAAGCTATTCCCAAAAGCTGCACTCCCTGGCCTTGTTTGCCTGACTTGATGTCCCTGCATTTATTTAAAACAGACTGGATAGTAGACATCTGCTTTGCCCTCACAAGGGCTCACATTTAGGACTCTCCTCTCTGGTCTGACACAAGTGAACAAATCCAATACAAATTCCTTTATCTTTGAAACATTTCTTCTACTTGAAAGTTTTACTGCTCTTCAAAATGACTATATTTCAGCATGCAAAAATCAATCAGCTAAATACCATATGACTGTGCTATAATTTATTAGTGCTGATCAAAATCTTAAAGACTAGTAATTAAAATTCAAATTAAAAAGTGATGAAAGTCACATTTAGTCACATAAATGAAGAGGCTGAATTTCAAATAGGAACAGAGCCACTGGACGCCATGAGATGAGAATTTGTGGATGCTCAGTATCACTAATAACATGTAAAAAGAACTTACCGTTCCTTCAAACTTTGGTTTTTTTTTTCCTGAAGTAAATACTTCTATATAGATCTATGAATATGTCAGTCTGTCAGTGAATGACTTATAGAATAAGTGCCAAAAAAAGCACTTGTGGAACAATCTCTCCACAGTGGGAAGCTTCTTCCTATTCAGTAAGAAATGTCACTGGTCTGAATTGTCTGGGTATAAATCTTTTTCAAATGATCCTTTTATCTAAAGAAAAGCACAGATTTTGGGAGTCTCCTCCTTATCCTTTGAAAAATACCTTTTAAATTTTACCTTTAAAAGGACCTATCCTGACAACTTGCAACAAACAGTTAATTTGGGACTCAATACTTTGACATATGAGCATTGTACCAACTGAAGCACGATTTCCTATGCATTTATGCCCTGTTCACTAAATCTCCCAATACACCAATGCAGCAAACAACAGCTCCCCAACATTTTCCTTCAGGATATTCCCATCCAAGAAAAAAGAGTTGTTCTGGGTGGTGAGGCTGGATTGTAAGAGAGAACAATGCATGACAGCTGAATTTTGCCTGACTGGTCCTCCGTGATTTTTTTTCACTCCTCTCCTCACCCACCTCTTTCAGGAAACATGAACTTAATTCATCTCAGCAGCTACTACAGGGTGTCAGTTTTCACTGAAACTGGCCAACAGCTTAAAAAGTTATTAAAGAAGTGGGTGAAAGATGGATGGATGGGCTGGCGCAAGTCTCAAAATAAGTTAGGGACAGAAGGCTAAAAAATAATCCTTGTCAACTGATTAAAAACCCCTGCTTTTCTGAACTAAAGATACATCTTTTTTCCTGAAACAAAACCAAATTACTAATGGCTTCTTATATGTTAAAATATCCATATAAGAGATCTCCAAAAATTTCTAATTAAAATGGTACTTTAAAAAGAGCTTGTTAACAAAAAGATACCTGAAATACCATATTTTTCTAATGAAACATCATCAGAACTCAAGCATTTATTTTAGTAGCTACAATAACTTCTACAATTTCAAAATGGTTCTAAGTATTGTTTGCCCTATAGATTGTGCATGGAAACTTTCAACAGAGATGTTTTGAAGAAGATGAGTATGAGAAGGCATTCCACATGGGATTTGTAGCAGAATAAATAATGTCCCATGCAACAGTTGTTAGAAAGAATCCATAATCATCTTGAACGGGGATTGAAGGAGCATGCAGGGAATTTGCAAACATAAAACAATAAATACTATATTTTAATAGGTATTAGCAATATCATAATGAACCATGGCATGATGTTCAGGCAGTTTACAATATCAGTAGAACCACTAGATGTGTTTACAGGATTATAACACAAATAATTTTAGAGTATTATGAAATTAAGAGTTTGTGTGTTTTAAATGATAACATCACTAAAAATATAAAAAAGATAGCAATGATGAAGAACACCAGAAGTATCACTTTAAAGCGTTATCTAAAAATGTGGATAAATGAGTATGGACCTATACTCTAGGAACCACAGTGAGCTGGGTGGTTTGCTTAAGTGAAAGGAAAAAGAAACCTAAGGAAAAAAACGTGTGCACTTACAAAAAGAAGTGGGAAAACATCAAGGAATGTCTCCACTCCAATCCCCTGGCCCATGGGGGTGGGAGAAAGAACACTGTTGCATTAGCTTGTTCCATTGCATTAGGCACACTAAGTCTCAGCATATCTAACTTGCTGAGGAGATGATGAGGAGTGCTGTACCAACCTCATCTTTTCTCTGAAGATACAAAGTAAGAATTAGCTTTGACCCAACACATCCAAGAATGCAGAACAACCTTTTGTTCATATATGCTTTCTTCCCTTAATTACTTTTCCATTACTAAAAGAGCACATTTTAAGATAAATTTAAAAAAAGACAACAGGAGAGCAGCACTCCATCACTTGCAATAACAAAACTGAGTGCTTTATTATGCTGGCTATTTCCTAAGAAGTCTCAGCTATATCTATGGCTGTTATTCAGACCTACAGAGGCCTAGCAAAACCACAAAGATCATCCCAACCAGGGACAAAATAGCTGTAATAAGCAACTTAATAAGTTACAACAGGACAACAGGCTCCTCTCCAGATTGTCTTTTTGTAAGTAAAAGGGAAATAGGGATCCCTGATTCATGACTTATGAGAATAAAGTAGAGTACCATACAATAGAGACTGCAAAATGGTTTTAGGGACGGTGAGCTGTTGTCTTCCTTATGCCACATTTTCCTATGGAGAATGCACCACCTTCTCCCAGCTGCTCAGCAAGGAGAAGAGGACACAACACAAACCTTGAGACAAGCTCTCTCTTGGCCAACACTAAGCAGCAACTTTGAACCCACAGGTTCAAAGCAACATCTAGAGAACTCTGAGCTCCCAAATCTCGAACGCCTCTCTCTCTCCAAAGCAGAGAGCTGAGGTTCTCAGAGATAAGCTTTCAGCCCAAAGGTGCTCCCAACAACACTGGGAAGAGGGTGGCCAGGAGCAACAGACTTCCAAACCCCAGGTGCTGATGCTGCTCCAGAGCCTCAGTCCCACCATACATTTTATGGTGCCTGGCAGACACCCTCCAGCCACACTGCAGAGGTGCCAGCCTGGTGCATCGAGCCCACGCTTCCACTCCAAAGCTGGGGAACTCTGCGATGGTGACAGAGACTCTAGTACCTGAGTTCCCAAAGTGCCCCAACATACCTCTCCAAGAGAATTTGGGTAGAAGCTGGTACAGGGACAAGGGCAACTCTGCTGGAATGTGCAAGGAATTTTATTTAGCTTTAATAAATCAGGAATTTCTAACAATGCCAAATTTATATGGAAAATTGTTCACCATATCTAATGCATTAAAAGTATCTAAGTAGCAAGCTTTTCTCTAACACAAAAGCTCTTTTTTTTCCTTGCTATTCAGCAATTCTTTTCTTTATCTCATTTTCATCAGACTTTAAACAGAAAAAACCTTTTCCTTTCTTCCCCTTTCACTAGAGTATACCTCTTTCTGGGACTTCAGAACAGAATTTGCCTTCTGTGACTTCCCCACATTCAATCTGTTTTGTATGTCACATGTGAAGGAAGAAGAGGGAAAGTTGTCACAAAGACAGCATTAATACAGGAACTTGTTTTACAGGGTAGTAGCCATATAGCCTGGAGAATAAATGCCACACAACACAACAGGCTCATGTCTATCAATTTCATCTTGGAGACCTGTAAAGGTACCAAAGTAATTTCAGATTGCTAGCTACCTGCCACATAGATGGTAGCTATCAGCCATAATAATAATAATAATAATAATAATAATAATAATAATAATAAATAATTCCTTATAGATTTCATCACCCCAAAGATAGCTTTGGCACTTTTATAATTACTAGATTGGGATTAAGGAATGGCAAAAGAAACAAACAAATTAATTATTTTATTCTCTAACAGGAAAGAGCAAAGAAAACATATACGGTTGTTTTAATCTTTTTTAAAATATGTTTTACACAAAAGTCTCACATTAATTAAGCTATGATGCCAATAATTATTTTTAGATCAAACCATTCTAACAAATGGAAGTTTATTGGTAGACATAAAAGATCTTCACTGGACTTTTTTATCAGAAGCACTGTAAGAATAGGGAATTACAGGTCTTTTTGCTACTACAAGCTATATTAAGATCATAGCATTGCTGTTCATCTTGAGGTTAATACTAAAATTTTATTTATTATCAAAATACGACATACTTAGGATTATTTTAATTTGAAATATATGCTGGTGTTTCAGATTGATAAACATGAATTAAGTATATATTAAATATAAATACACATGTATTTATGATAACATATTTATGCTCTTTAAGAAAGAGGAATAGATGAGACAGTGATGACTATATATGATAGCAAAAAAAGAAGTGTGAGGACAGAGAGAAGATAAAATGTGATAAAAGAATACATTAGTTACATTAAGCTGTCCACTGCATGAAGTGGTCTTATTCATATTTCCTAGACACCAAATACTTAAAGGTTTTGGGTTAAGTATCTTGGACACTGATTCAGAAAAAACAGTATCAGCTCAGCAGGGAAGGGGCTGCCTCAGAAACATTAAGGGACAAAGCCCAAATTGAACAGTAAGGGAAAGACAGTGACTACTGAAAGAAATCAGGAGACTGACAATGTTTTTTCAGAACTTAAATCACAGTGTGAACAAATTACAAAGTGCTGGCAATACAGGCTGTAACAAAGAGATGCTGAAATCAGATATTCATTTTTACATTGATATCAAAATGGCTTCAAGTCTCAGTAACATTAAACTCAGCAGTATCCTTTAAGTAATTTAGCAGAGCATTTAGGCTTAAATAGATCCCTTAAAAGTTGTCTTTCAAAAGACTCAACCCAAAATGAGACTAGAATAGTATTATCAGTGTTTGCAATTGCATCACCACTTGGGCAGATCCTTAAAGTCCCAAGTTCAGTGTTAGCATGGGAATCACAGACCCATTGAGTTAAAAAAGCATATTTTAATTCCTCTTTCTTAGAGCGGCAGCAGAGAAAAAAATCAACCCCTAAGAATAAGCAAGTAAATAAATAAATAAAATAAATACATAAATAAATAAAAAAAAAAAGAAAAAAAACCCTGCAAAACATCAAAAGAGGGACCAAGACTCATGGAATTATTGATGAATTTCCTTAACAAGTATTAGTCATTAAAATTAGTAGAAGTCCATACTACCCTTCTACGAAGTAGAGTGCATTTACTACGTTTTTAATTACATATACAAAATGTGGAGGACCTCACAAAATGATGACAGTATTTCATGCTGTGCCAAGGCCTCTTAACATGGCAACTTCCCAGTGGACCACAGTCACCAAGTCAACACATGCCAATGCACACGTGTGTGCTTGTACACCTATCTTTTCCTAAGAAACAATTGTGTTTCCTCGTACACACACGTTCTCCTAAGCACTCCATGCATGGACATTGGACAGGGAAAGCTTTGAGAGAGGGAGCCCAAGTTCTTTTATACACTGCCACCAAGGATTGTCCAAAACTGCAGAGACACAATTTCTCAGTCAGTGCAGACAGCAGACACCTCAGAGCAAGGGTCACCTGTGTGCTCTGCGGTTCGGAGTGTTAGGAATTACATCTGCTTAAGCTGCTTAAGCTGATAGCTGATCTGCATTGGCACTACTGCAACACCACATATTTTTATTCTGAGTTCACCACATAAACTATATGCTACAACTTAGGTGAATATAAGAGGTTTTATTGAGCCACAGAAACATTACAAAAGGGAATAATGCTGACCATTGTTTTGTATGCCATGTATTCGCTGGAATAATTAAAGTGGTTTTGCAACTATATCTAAATTCTATTTCAGATTATTTTTCTTTTAAAGATTTAAATGCTACAGCATCTTTTATTCCAGATTAATAGAAATATTTCCAAATATTTTATCTGAATGTTTATTAAAAACTAAGGGGGAAATAATATTCTGAGTTTTCATCTGGGAACTGTGCCCATGCACTGACAGAATGTCTCTCTAAACTTCTATCTTCATTTGTTTATAAGTCTCCTAGCACAAGGCACTGGATATCCTCAACTCCTGCTGCTGAACACAACAGAAGCTGGAGTACTTCCCAAAGGCCCTGTTTGCTCTATTACATACATGCCTTATTTTCCTAAACAATTTTGTATTTGTACAAAGTATATGCACCATTTTTTTCCAATTCTGCCTTTGTGATATATATATATATATATATATATATATATATATATATAAGTGTTCTCCCATAGTGCAATGCTGGCTGCCACCTGGAATCCTCATCAACCTATATAGCTGTATTACCTAGTTATTTCCTATACAGGCATACTAAATTTCACTGGTTACAAAGAGCATACTTATATTAATGTTTTAATGATAAATAAACTGTTTTCATCATTTTATGTAGAATTTGCCTTAACAGCCTTTCAGTTTTGCTATGAATTAGTATGTATTGTTACCTCATCTGTAAAGTAATGCCTAGTTATCCTTGATGTAACAAGGGAATAGTGCACAGCTGATGCCATCATACCTAAAAGTTATTGAATTCACCAAAATAGAGAGAAAACACTTACTTTGCACCTTCTTATGACTTAGGTGCAAATCCTGGAGTGTATTATAAACTGGTCTTTACAACCTATGAACAGATACTATAAGTCAGGCAGAAATAGGAACTCCCTAGGGATGCTGTCCAAAAAAAGAAAAGTAGCCCCTGTGGAGTAACTCCTCCTAAGTCATGCTGCCGCTGCTGCTGAAAACATGCAATGAATCCGTCTGCAGTTGGAATTTCAGATGCCATAATCCCGTACAGAATGTTGTCTAATTATTTTATTATGCATAATAAATGTAAAATATTTATTTTAGCTTCCATAATTATATTAAAAATGTATGCTATTTATTCTCAGTCTTGTAAGACATCCTTCACAAGTCATATACTTTATAGGAAGGAATGCATGCTGTTTTGCTGGCCTGGCTATTTGTTTTATACAACTTCTACACCTTCTTATCTATGACTAAGGAACACCCCTGCATATTGCCTCCCATTCTCTCACCACCATGGGTACTCTATGCAAAATGAACCATACAGTGGAATCCCAGAGAACTGAAAATTATTTTCTTCAATCACAGCAGAGGGATGGCCCGAAGCGCATTAACATAATATCAGTCCCACACTCTTGTGGTCAAAGTATTAGCAATACTCTTTCTGCATCATGAAACTACACCAGTGCTTCTCCCAAGCACTATAATCCAACAAATTTGATCATGTGAGAAAAGCAGGATTCTGCCTTTTGCATGCCCTCCTGCATGTAACTCAGATCCATTTCACTGAAACATCACCCTCACACAAACCATGAACGTAAATTGCCTGAGAAGTTGCAGTAGTTATACAGATCAGAACAAATGGGAGTTAAATTTAAAACCTTACATATGAATAAATGAGATTTCCCTTTCTTAGACATATGCGAAAAAACAGTTTAGTTCTGAAAATGCTGTGTATCTGCATCTTCCATCAACAACATCAGACTTAGGGGAATTTTTCACTTCTGCAATCAGGTTAAATTCAAGCACCCAACTATGCTGCAGGTTTAGAAAGTCTGTCCACAGATTATACAGCCAACAGATTTAGAAACCTGTGTCACAGGTGCTGCTCATTTTCAGGATGTTATACAGCTCTTCAGTGCTTACTGTGCCCATTACCAAATGCAAAGAGTATTGTTGTCAGTGTTACTCCAGGGTGGTGTCATCTGAAAAGTTCAGCCACATAACACATCTTTTTTAAATGACTAGGAAATATAAAATAAGCATTGCATAAGTAATGGTAGTGTAGGGCCCTGTGAGACCAATTCTGTATTATAAAATTAGGTTGAACATTAATTAAGGGTGAATGAATATTTTTGTATGACAAAGCACATTGACTTAAGAATGGAGAGACATGCTGTGTGATTTGAAAAAGTAAATGCAAAGGAAAATCATGCATATTTTTATCTAAATAGGGAAAACCTAAACTGAAAACCCAAATGTGAAAAATATGTAACCAAAAATACAAGTAAATGTTTGTGTTTATGAATATTATATCTTGCTTCCTTCTAAAGGATTTTTAAAACTAGACTGAAAACATAATTTCAAATTATAATTGTTACTGGAAGTCATATACTACTGTATCGAAAAGCAGATGTCAATTTCTTTCTCATCAAAATACAAAATATTTAGACAAGAATAAATATCAAGTGGTCACAGTACAAAAACTAGAGATGGAAGGGAACATTTTTCACAAGAATACTGAAGTAGAAATATAAGCATATGCATACTATAGAGAATTTATAATTTGTGAGCTAAAAATGCTAAGTTAGTTTACTATTCCCTTCAGAAAACCACATCCATTCATGTCTTTTTCTAGTTAAAAAAAGAATGTCTCATGCTGTGTGCTATATAGGGAATAAATTGCCTTTTCTGTTCCATGCAGCCAAAATCACTCTTTTCCCCATAGTATCATACAGCTGATTTCACTTCAGTTTATAAAGTTTATAACAGTTCCTAAATTCAGATTAGTTTCTTCCAATAGCCCTTTTTCTGTACTTCTAGCCAGAGTTATTTAGCCTTTCACTCACTAGACTGGCAAGAATTTTTGCAGGATGATTATTCACAATTTCAGGCTGAGGAATTGAAAAGCTTGAAGTTAAGAATCTCCAAGAATACTCTGAGCACCAATGAGCTGAATGGGAATAGTTAAAATATCTTGTACTTAGCCACTGTTTTAATTCAAGTGTCTCAAACTATTTTATAGAACAGAGATCAGTTATCAATGAAAGGAAACTTTATATTAGGACTACCAATACTTTCCTCCATATCCCAACACAAAAAGAGGAATATTCAGCTGAAAGTACAAGGCTCATTAAAGAGTCTGCAGTTGCCAAGCAACACGAAACAGCAACACATGAAATACTCTGGATGAACTCACAGTGCAAGGGCCGAGCTCACAGCATCACAATGAGACCTCAACCACTAGACTTAGTAGTGAATTTTATCATTAGATCAGGAGATTTTAAAATCTTCATTTTAATATTTTCTCTAGGTGACACTTGCATACCATCGCCTGAATTGGTGCAAACAGTATTATTTACAGAGTTGCTAATAACTTTCCTTTAAAAGACAAATACTACGTGACTTGACAAGGAGGCAACGTGATTCCCTTAAAATTGTAGTTTGAAATGAAGAGAGGTGGATAGAGAGCAGAACATATACTTGCCAACAAGGCTGGCTAATATCCCAGGACTGTGGAAACTGGCAGGCACAAGCAGGACTGCTGAGCTAATAAATACAGCAGCCCCTCTACGGGCTCCTCTACAGCTACACGGAGTGGCTCACTGCCTCTATGAACTTGCAGCAGCAGCAGCCCAGCTCTGGTTCCTGCATCCCTACCAGATGTTTTTTAGCTGAGCTTGGAACACATTTCCTGCAGAATCAAAGCTTCATCAGCTGGTATCTGTAGAGATCAGCCTCCAAAGGTTAGGTCAAAATTGGCCTGTGAAGGATGGAAACTAACATTCTATTGTCATGAAACATTTATTTTTCCATAATATAAAAGCAGGGTATGCCCAGATATTTCTTGTTAATCCTGACAAAATATGCTTTGCTTGCATATTCTCTAATAACCTCCAGTATAATAAAATACTCCTAAAAAACTTGCTATTTCTTGGAATTTATATCCCATACAGAAAACTCTTTATCCCAAGTAAAATGATCTCCTGTCTTTCACTTAACAGAGAGCTGGGTTATGCATTTTGTCATCCTGAATGAGGGAAGTGCATCCAGTCATTGGATGTGTGTAACAAACCTCAAACTGATTCACATCTACAACACTCCCATTCTCTTTGGTCTTCAAGCCTAGGATCTCAAACCCACTGTAACACACTTCTCATTACCTAGCTCTGTAATAAGATTATTCCTGCCAATTGGGATGATTCAGTAAAAGTGGATGCTCGCAAGATTAGGTGTCCTAAAACACACAGCATTAAAGACAGCACTTCTTTTACCTTCAATGCAGCACATCATGTCACACAAATGCTTATATGCTCTTACTTCACTCAACACAGACCTTTTAACACAACTGCTCTGTCAAATGAATACCACCTCTAATTCCTAGATGACTTACTGAAGCTGACAAAACCACTTCTACTTGTAAAGAAAAATATAAAGAAAGCAGGGACATGCTTAAGGTAGCAGCTCTAGAGTGTGATTTAATGGGTGCTCAGTACAGAAGAGTTCACAGAACATTTGCCCCACACAAACAAAACAATGCAGTGATAAGTTTTGTGCAGAAAATGTGTGACCACTGCATAAGCTTTCTGTACAAGAGTTTTCTGTAAAGTAGCTCATAAATAGCATGAAAACAGGTATTATGAAAGCAGATAGGCTTCATTATATAGTCTCGCTTTAGGAAACTACATTAAAATTTATACTAAAGGAACATTACAGTTGTATGTTCAGGATGAAAAGAAAATAAAAAATATAGGGGTATAATCAAATGTTTAACTTTCCCCTCTAGTGTGGATGCATCACAACACATACATCTAATCATATGCCATTTATCAAATATAATGCTGTTTTTTAAAAACTTTTTGAACATCAGCTCTTGCAAATTGCCCACAATATACTTCTATGGATTCCTTTATGGTACACATAGACTAGCCACCTGACTGCAAGGTATTAAAAGTATTCAAGAATGCAGAAGAAGTGTATTTAAGAGTAAAGATGCACTTAAGAACCAGTTTGAGATCATTTAATAAGTAGTCTATAATAAACCAAGGACACAGGCAATAAGCACCAGAAGTAATCTTCAATGTGCAATCACGTTATTCTTTTAAAATTTAATCAACTGCCCTAACATGGGGATGGGTTTTAGTGGTGTAACATGGGAGGCTTTGCCATGCAACCAACCCTATGGCCAACTTTCATCCTAACACCCTGGCTAGCAAGGAAAAGGAAAATTGGAGCAGAACAACAAGATTCTGAAGAACTGTAACTAACTCGAGTTGCTTCCAGTTCTAATAAGTGTCTGGTGAGTACTTAGGCTGGTAAGCCTTTTAGAGAACTTTTCTTGGTGAAATGGTTGCAACTCAACCAAGAAAAATTTCAAAACTGCAAATTATTTGAAAAGGCAATGTAGATAAGCAGCCTCACCACAGAGAATTCAAACAGACACTGGAGCAGCTGTGAAACAAACACTCAACATTAGCACTGTAGTGTTACCACTAAAAGGTTTCCCATAATTTGTTTTTCTTTATAAAGTAACACCTAAATACTGAAGACTAAGTTTTTAAATTTAGCTCCTAATTTAATATATAATTACTGCTGCCCTGATGGTGTTTTAATGGCAATATATTTTTATTGGTGACTTCAAATGAACCTCATCTGATCACCTTAACCCTTCTCTCATCATGCTTTAGTTAATGACTCATTACCTGTAGTCACACCAGGGACATCTGTAAGGCTTTTCTCCAGTATGGACACGCTTATGCCGTGTCAGATGCGATTGTGTTGTGGAAGCAAAGTTACACTCATCACATTTGAATGGTTTCTCTCCTAGAAGGTGACAAGAGAAGATTATCAGTTTTCATCTACAGAAAAGGAAGACAAACCCAAATTTCTGGCATAGCTCTTGACACAGCTTTTAGCCCGTGTGTATATATAGCAAACATAAATGCAACATAAATTTCCGAATACAATGCATCAACTGCAAAATATGACAGAAACGCATCAGTATCCAACTAACTTCTCACAGGGAATTACACAGCAGCAAAAAGGAGGAGAAAGAACAGCACTGAAACAGAGTAACCTTGTTACTGGGTCTCACTCCATGAAAATACCCTAACCAGGTGACAGGCATTTGTCTCACACCACATCTTCTCTTAAATCTGGGCCAAGAACAGCCCTGAAAGCAACATAGGGGAAGGCAGAAGGTGAAAAATCACACTGATGCTTGTATTCAGCATATGCTCAGAAAGGAACATCTCCAGGTGAAAAGTGTCTTTGTTTCCATCTCCAATCTAAATTTTTAATGTTATTCTTTAAATAACATAAATAAACTACGACTGAGAATATGAATCAGAAGTCTCTGCTCCACTCCCCTCATCTCGCCTGTTAGTCTTCTGCCCTTGTGAATATTTTCTGAACAGTAAGCCAATTTTCAGCAGAAGGACTTGAAAGGTTAATGAAAATAAAACAAACAAACACCAACTACTAAACTTCGACTAGGACAATATTTTCAGATTACTTAAATTCAATCTATGCTGAATATAGAGCTGCACTGAAAATTTCTAGAGGACTACTAATTGAGGAAAAGTAAAAATCTTTAGTGTCTAAGTTGCTATGTGAAAAGAGTACTTTTCCTTCTACTGGAGGGGGTCTATCCCTTAGAAGATACTAAGACAAAACCTCATGACAGATACAATGTGATGACTAGTTAAAACACCTACCTCCCATTTTTCCAACTGGTTGTCACAGAAACATTCCTTGGGGCTTACAGGCAGACATAGTTACCATTTAGGGAGGAAAGAGGTTTTTCTTTTGTATGGAGAAGCTAAAAGCCAGTTCCTAACTTACGTTATCTTCACTGCAGTGTGCAAGCCTTCCAACATATTTATCTAAAAACTACATAAGGAATCAACATCCTTGATTTAAGAAGCCTGGATTAAACTGCTAGAAACAGACATGTACTTTGTAGACTGTTCAGAGATCTAGGACAGGCAGTTTCAAATTGAACCACAAGCCTATTAGCAGGTATAATTTGAAGTTTTTCAGACTGACACAAGACACACCCCAGCATAAGACTATCAGTAAGAGTGGCCTACTGCAACCAGTAGCAAATGGCCACTCCCAAACGGCTATGCCTTCAAGATAAAATTTTCAAGCTGTACAACTAGGAGACACTGAAGATTTTGGAATAGACTTTTCCAGAATTCTGAGAACAGAGAGAAATAAATATTTTTCATTCTTGGAGATTGTTGGGGTTTATCTTCCCAAGGGAAAAAGATATGCAAGGCCCTCAGGGCTTGAAAAACCCCTAATGCTGGATGGAAAGACAACAGAGCAGCTTCTGAAAGCTCCAGAAAGAGTTGGAATAATTGCTTTTAGCAGCTGTGGGAGAGAATACCAGCCAATGTTTTTCATTTATTGTTTCATGGGACAAGGAAAGGTGAAGGGGCAGGACACAAAGCCGAAGCCTCCATGCTGGACAAATTGAGACTGCTAGAAAGTATGTCTTTCCTGCCCCAAATGGGGTTTTCTTGTCAGACCCTGACACTCTGCTCTGGAGAAGCTGATTCTCCCAGCAGCTTGCATGGCAGTGGCTGCTGCTTCAATTAAACTCTCTGGGAGGCCATAGACTCCCTAGCAACGTAACCTGTTCTTGAACTGAAGATTTCCTGTTCTGATTTATTTTATCATCTAGCATTAAAGAAGATGGCAACATTTTCGAGCCTAAGTAGTTAAGCCACAGGTATTTTAGATAACATACATACTTATTTTAACTGCTTTCATTTAAAATGCACTAGAACCTTGCCAACTTGCCCCCATGCAAAAAAGGCAGATCTGAACTGAGATTTTTAGTTTGCCATTCAGGGGAGAACGGATCAAATAAAGGTTTGCTGCTGTGCCAGGGCAGGGCCAGTGGGGCTGACAGCTGAGTGAGGGCCTGTTGAAGCCAGAAGGGCTTGCAAATTCCATCGTGACCATAAGAAAAATGGTAATCCTTGCCCACTGCTACAGGAAGTTTCTCCTTAGGAAATCCTTGTGGCTAACTGCTCCTGTCAAGTAGACTATGTGTAAATCTCACCTGACAGAAAATACATCACAGCAGTACCACACAACAAAAGCCAACTAAATGGGGAGGAAAAAAGACAGCTTAGCACAGCCTGCAATTCTTAGCAGCTGTACATAAAAAGCAGTATTTTTATGGAAAATTAACCAGGTTAATTAGTACAGTTGAAAAAAACCTAAAAGAGAACTAGGTATTTCTTTGGGTTGGGTGATATTGAAGAGCATATTAGCTGCAGGAATACTTTTATTTATTTGTTTATTTATTAAAGCTTTCCACAGACCCAGTGATTTAAGTATTTTTTGTCTTTCCTATCTATGGGCCAGGATGCTTCTAATCTGTCTTTGTGTCCCAGTTTTCCCTCCACCCTCTTGCCCCCAGACATTTCAGGCAATAAACATAATTCTTTTAATATGGGCTGCCATTAAAAATTCCAAGAGGACTCTTGTTCACCCCCTGTCAAGGTTCTAATTCATACAAAATTAAAATTACACAAGTAAAAATATCAGTATTGACAGTATTTTTTAAAACAACGGTACATAATAACTTTAAAATCGTGTATCCATAACCATAAGGACAAAGTCTACATATTTAAAGACCAATAAAGGTAAAAAAAAATTAAATCACCTCCCCATCTCCATTACCACTACAGAAAGACTTCTCTGTCTCTCACTGTCTCTACCTTTATCAATAAAAAGCCCCATGAAATAAAAAATAGGTGCCCCAAAATGATTCAATGCTTAACAAGCTCCGTGGAGGAACAAAAAAGGACACACATTCCAAGATAAAGGAACCACTCTGAGGGGGTTTACTTTGTTTTTAACACAAGCACTTTCAAAAAGATACATTTCCTGACCATGGGATTACAAAAGAAATGGCTTTGCATTTTTGACAATACTGTAACCAACTTCTGAAGTGCATCTGTTTTTTAAGTAACCTGATATGGAAAATTTGAGCTCCAACAATCAAAACTTGTGGAAGAAAATGACAAAAGGGCCACTTCATAGGGAGAACAAGCATATAAAAGCAGTTATTAAAGCTGCTGCTAATCAGTAACTGAAGTTTTCTCTTTTTTTTCTTGCTACTGGACAAGTTCTCTTAGATAGGGAGAAAGTTTTAAAAACCCAGGTTTTTGGTGTCTTTGCTGGTCAAAGGTTTGCTATAATCAGTTTGTCAATCTGCTGTAAATATTGGTGTAAATAGAAAAGGGAAAACAACAAAGATGCTCTTCAAATTTCATCTCTTGCTGAAAAGAGCAATAAGTCTTCTTACTGTGCTGTATTTCCTGTGGTATTCAACATTATAATTTTTTTAAGCTGTGGTGGGGAAGCTGAAGGGAAGAAGCTACATTATACATATAAATTCAATGCCAAGTAATGTAACTACACATTAAAGTCAAAGAGCAGTTCACATGAGAAATAGAAACACAAAGTGAGTCACTCATCTGGATAAAAACACATATATTATTAAATTTTCTTTCTTTATTACATTGACCTATAAATGTCTTGAGATGAGTGAGCAGAAGCAATCATACAAACAGTGCTCTGTACAATATAAGCTACCATCTTCAAAAATGCATGAAAATATTTGAACAAAGACACGATCTCCTTAAGCAGTTCCATAGGTTCATGGTGACTGCCACAGCAGTGCACAGTAAGTGTACTTACCCACTAATACTTTACTACTGTTATGCACTTCTATCAAGCCTGGGAAGATCCCACCACAACCAACACATGGAAAGCAGATGCAGACTGTTGATGTGTAGAAGATGAGGATGGGGTTTTTGCAATTTGCAGGAGTACTAACCAACATTTAAAAAGGGATTTTATGCAAGAGAACACAGGTTGTGACTGATAGCACTGTGGGACTGAGTCAGTTACTACAGCACAACATGGAAGTTTACTGGGAAACATTTAGAAGAACGGGCAAACAAAGGAGGTGAGCAGAACAGTAAGAGAAAATATAAAGAAAAGTTATTTTAAAATTATGACTTGTTTCCATGTTTTCATTTCAAGCCAGAAATAATTACCCTTGCTTGTTTTTTCTCTCTTATGCAATTTCCTAGTTGATCATGATTAAGACAAAATATTTAAATAATCTGCTATTATATGCTTCTTGTATGTGTGTGTGTGTTTATTTTTGGTGGCTGATTTAGAGGTTATTTACCCTTTTTTGTTACAAAATTCAGGTAATCGTTTAATTCTTAGTGTAATTCAACTTTAAATCCAGCAAAACCTATCTTCAGGAAGATTTTCTTACTGGAACAAAATAAGAATCAAAAACACTCGGTTCAGGATGACTGAAAACACAAAATCTTTTCCTTGCAGCCTTGTTGAGACACCAGAACTACAGCATCTGTGTTCCTGCAGCACCGCAAACTATCCCTTATTTACCACATAGCACCAGCTGATACTGAGAGCGGTCAAAGTTTCTTAAGACAGTTTATCACAGCCTAGGCAGCCACAAGTGCCTATTGTAAAGCATTTGGCAGGCAGAGATTTAAGTATTCCTTTCAGTGTGATAAAACTCTGTGGTCAAACTCTGGACCACTCCTTAAGCCATTGCTTCAATTCACAAACAGAATTTTACGCCCTGGATATTCACACCATCAATGAAAGACTTTCAGAATACCAGAGACAGATTCTTGCAGAATGCGACTGGAAGAAAGTGCACTCAGATCGTAAAACAATGTTGGAACATCTTCCCAGGACAAAATCAGCCAAGAACTTCACTTATTCTCTCTCCAAAGCATATGTTTCTCACAGGACCAGGTCATCATTACAGACATGATGTATTTAAAACAGAATAAAAACATCAACTGGTAAAACACCAGGCATCTCTTGATAGGTTAAATTATTTGTTCCTACTTTACAGTTGAGATGGCCTATATCAGTGAAATCTTCATGCAGTTGCATCATGTTTACAAATATATTAAGTACTAAAGTTTTTGAAGTCTTGAAACTAATGGCTTTTTCTTTCAGTTGAACAATCCCGTACTTCTTTTTATTTAAAATGAAAAGCATGTCTTCAAGGGATAACATCCTGTTTACCAAACGGGTCTATACAGTTTGCCGCAAGAGTGACTGAGGCTCAGCTTTTTTCACATCAAGTAATACTTCATGTTGTCTGTAATATTTCTAAAGAAAATGCATCTTTCACAAGATAAAGTCATTTCTCCAGGTACAAAGAAAGAATCTCATCTAAAAAGAGAAGAACAGAGTAAGAAATACCAGAATAAAGAGTATAAAGAATAAAAAGTCTAAGTGGCTGGTCCAGTCTTCCCTTGTGTCAAATCTCTACCAGCAGCTGAACATTTCTCTGGGGTGTCGGGACATCTCAGGCCTTGAGTCTGGGATGAGAGGAGACTTGTTAAGTTGGTTAAGACTCCTTAACTACATGTGAGGATTTGTTCATTTGCCCTTGAACTGTGGGCCTCTGACAGGTGATAGAAGTAAATTTTGGATTGGAAGATGTTCTGTGTCAGCCCTCTTGACAGCTTGTATTACAGTAGGGAATTATTTAAGCCATTTAGAGTATTTTTGATACCTATCCCTTTCCAACCTGATTGTAATTGGCTTTGGCATTCTGCTTTGGGAAAATTGTGCCAACTGGAGACAGAGAAAAAATAAAGGTGAAAAGAAAAGTACAAGGAGGAGTGCACGCAGCTAATGACTGAGATAAAGTTGAGCACTGGATGAAAACACAATGGAATCCATGCAAGTGCAACAATGCTAGCAAAGGTGGATTGTGTCATTCTCCTTGAAACAAATAGAAGGTAGAGATAATTTTTCTGCTAAAGAATCATCTCTGATTGTTTGTGCCACAGAGGCAGATAAATGCCAAAAAGATAGATCCCTCTGCCTCTGAGATACTGTCCTATATAGTATAAAGTTAATAGCAAAGTAATAACGAGCCTCCAGTCCTGACATAAAATATAAAGTTATGCTTGCTAGATGCAAGCTTCATGATCTATAACCTGTAAATCCCTGTGATCATAGCACAGGAAACCTCTACCACACTGGCAAAAGAAGGGCAAAAATGCCTTCAAAAACCTGGACAGCTTTTCACCAGGAGTACACCATATTTTCAGCCTAATTTTGCACATAAATCAGGAAATAAAATAGATTTCCTCTTGGCTGGTGGCCTAATGATACTATATATATATATACACACACACACACATATATTTGATGATAAAGGCTTACATTTCTGAGAAACTAGATCTGCACTCACATCATAGGTACAGACAAGATGGGTAAATACAAGAATTTGCATTTCTTCTATATCCCTATCCTGAAATAAGTGTTTACCATTTGTGTGGCTGCATTGACTATGAGTCCTAGATATATGCAAGATCCCAATCTGTGACATGGCAGGGCAATGAAAAACAAAAGGTATTTCCTATCCTCTTGATAACAATGATTTATTTTTGCTAAAGAATTAATTAATTAATCGATTTCTTAGCCCACATTTGTTAAACTTGTGCCAACATGTGAAAATTCTTCAAAGGTCCAGAAAAATAGAAACTTTAATTACAACTGAAGCATACAGCTTTTATTCCAGTAGTTGTAACCGCTCACGTTATCATTCAGAGTCTAATAACAAGATAACTTATTATGTTTACTAAATTACTTTTATTGGTCACTTGAAAAATACAAACTTCCTGCAGTGAATGGGAACTGACTGTGGCATTATTCTTCCACAAATTTATGTTCCTTGTTATAAAAAAAATATTAAGAAAGTAGGATAACTAATGAGACTTGCAAGCAAATTTTGGCCTTGAATACACATATTTTTTTTAGAGCTTATCTGTTTCAAGATATTGACTAGCACTGAAAATCCCACCTTTCTGAAAGCATCAGAATCTCCTCCAAATATGGTTGCTTTAAATAAACTAAAAACAGAGTGGGAAGAATGGCTTCAGGCTCTCAAGAAAGAGAGTAGCTGCTCTCCAGGAAATTACACATTTAGATGGTATATGACCTGAATGAAGATTAGTTTATACATGGACATAATAAAATCTCCCACTGTGATTCCTTTACAAAATCCATGGAAAATTCATGATGTAACAACTATGGCTTCTCATTTGTTAGCTATTTCTTTCCACTGTACATTAGACAATGGTCACTTAACTCACATTGCAATTCCTGATGATATTACATTAGCCTCATGATAGTCAGTAAAACAAAAAAACTACAGTGGCTTAAACAGCAACACTTCTACGTCTGTTTGAACAAAATCTATTCAAATAATCAAACACTTACAAAGAACTACTAAAAAGCACAATTAAGGTAGAATGTATTAATAAATGTTTAATACTTACACTTTTTCTGGTCTTCTGAAACTAAGAACCAATTTAATTTTGCCTGATATTAAAATTTTATAACCATGTGGTAGGAAAGCTTTACTAATTCTGGGAGAGAAATTTTGCTTTACATGCCAGCCATGTGGTAACTCTTAAAGTTGCACCTATTAATTAAAAACTAACTTAAAATTACGAAAGGGCAACTGAAACAACGCTAGCTTTCAACCATGCTTCAGTCCAAAAAAACTGATTAATTTATATGTAGTCTCTAATTTTCACCCAGGGACATTCTAGCAGTCTCTTGCAAAATCTTCACAGTAGGTAATCTATTTGGGCCTTGGAAAAAAAAATTAGTAGATTTAGTATTCATTGAAAGAAGAAAGCCAGTCTTCACAATTCTACTTCCTTCAGGAAAAAAAAAACCCAAAAAACCCAAACCCACCAAAAATACCCCGCACTCACCCCCAAGCAATTATTCAAACTCCCAGCTAACAGATTTGATGCAGACCCTGGGCATAGCGATTTCACAAAAACGAGAAAAAGCAAAGCAAACAATGAGCCAATGTATTATTTGTGCTGTAACGTGCTATTTGACTTGTGTTACTCCCCAGTGCAGAGGGACTCCCTTGCTGGGGAAAACACGGCGAAGAGTAAAGACAGCTTTACTGACCTGTGTGCTGCCGCCGGTGCTTGGTGAGGGCATGACGTGTCCCGCCGGCAAAGCCGCAAAGGTCACAGAGGAACGACTTCTCGCCTGTTGCAACAATAAACAGATGAGGGACTGCGGAGGTCACAGATCATTAAAACATATCTATCAAGGCTTTCAGGGTTACTAATTCCTCCAATCAAATGTTTCCATGTAAATATGTCAAATGGGAATGAAATTACCACTGCGGTTTATTGACTGTGATAAAATCTGAAAAGCACCACTGAACATAATTACATACTTGTCAGACCCATAAAAATTAGCTTTATTATCAATGGAATGGTTTTGTACAACTTCATTTCTGTTAGATGTCTTCCAGATGGGGCTGCTTTATGCACTTGAACAGTTTTTATGCATATCCTGATTTTTTACAATTCCCATACATCTGGCCTTTCTGTGCTGAGTAAAGATTGCCTGGAAAAAAAGTTAATATACTGTATATATGATTCTGCTTAAATAAAATATATTTAATTTACTAACAAATTAAAGGTACTGAGAAATTTTCAACAGACTAGGTCACAGTCATCTTTAGTTACCTTCTATTTCCTAATAAGTATTAAATTATTTTCTTGAACACAAGAAGAGTGCAGGCAACAATAAAAGCCAAATTATTCAGTACCAGTGGCAATTCAGCACTGTTTATGTTTCTGAAGTTTTCATGGCATAAAGAAAACAGGTCTGGGGATTGCTGCTGAAATTGCAGCTGAACTCACATTGTTCGTCTTCAAATGATAATTCTTCATTCCAAACCTCTGGACCAATTTGAGAGATTTTGGCAAGCTCAATACTCATTAAAAGTGTATAAATGCCCTCTTTTTAGCCTTTTTTTTTTTTTTAACAGAAGCTAGGATTTTGCCCTGTTGCCTATAAATGCAGTTTATCATTTCACAGCAATATTTTTACTCAGTATGTACTAACATGCACGGAATTCTCAGTCCATAAGGGCCACATGGAAGGCCATTAAGAAGTAGTAACACTAACCTCACAGTCTCAATAACTTGAGATAAGACTGAAATTTTAATTTTTTTTTTTTAAAGAATCCTGTTAGTCATTTGGAGCCAAATTTTCTCCTTCCACAGTAACACAGCAGCAAGGCGGCTGGTGGGGCAATGATGCTGAGTTCATTGAAATTAACAGTCTCCTTCCAACCCTGTGGGGAAGGAAATTTAGTTCCTACAAAAGACGGCTGGGTTAAGAGGTCCGGTGTCAAGTGACCAAGTCCTCCTGTGGAGACGGAAGGATGGAAATCTCCATGCTGTTTATTCCCACATAACCAGGCACAGGAATACAGAGACTTTCTGGAA